>NW_026878029.1:0-23328 GCF_032173495.1 Musca vetustissima | reverse complement strand
AGGTAGATGCAGTAAAAATTTTGAAAAATGATACTTAAGGGTCGTAGTCCCCATTTTGTTGGCTTCTAGTTTTATTTTGACACGAAGACCGTGCAATGAGTGGCTTAGTCACAAATCGATAGAGAACATAAAAAAACTGGTTCGCCTCAACGTGTTTTTACACATTTTTTTACATTAAAGTAGACACAGCTTCCACCAAAATAAAGTTTGGAGGTCAATATCATGAGCAGTTTGCAACGACAGATCAATTAACCCAAAACTATTCACTTTTTTCCATATACTTAAGTAGTTCCCGAGTTATAAAGGGGTGAACCTCCGCTTCAGCTATGTTAAAAAATTGGCAATATTGCCCATATATATTTTCGTCCGATTTATGGAAAATGGTGCGCCAACGTCCCTAAATATCTTTCGTTTTGCACGAAATTTGTTATGGCGTACTGAATTAAGTCTACAACGACGTGTGTTGAATTTCGTGAAAATCGGTCCAGATTTAGATATAGCTCCCATATATATATTTTCGTCCGATTTTAGGTGAATGGTGCACCAAAGTCCCTATAAATGTATCGATTTCCACGAAATTTGGTATAACGTACTAAATTGAGCCTAGAATGATGTCTGCAAAGTTTCGTGGAAATCGATCCAAATGTAGATATAGCTCGCATATCTATTTTCGTCCGATTTAATGTAAAGGGTGCACCAAAGTCCCTATGTATCTCTCTCGATTTGCACGAAATTTGGCATAACGTATTGAATTGAGCTTAGAATGATGTCTGCTAAGTTTCGTGAAAATCGGTTCAGATTTCGATATGGCTCCCATATATATTTTCGTCCGATTTTATGTAAATGGAGCACCAAAGTCCCTATATATCTCCCTCGATTTACACGAAATTTGGCATATGGTAATGAATTAGGTCTAGAATGATGTGTGTTAAGTTTCCTGAAAATCGGTTCAGATTTATATATAGCTCCCATATATATTTTCGTCCGATTTTTTGTAAATGGTGCACCAAAGTCCCTATATATCTTTTGATTTGCACGAAATTCGGCATGACGTACTGAATTGAGCCAAGAGTGACATCTGCCAAGTTTCGTGAAAATCGGTTCAGATTTAGATATAGCTCCCATATATATTTTCATCTGATTTAATGTAAATGGTACACCAAATTCCCTATATATCTTTCGATTTACACGAAATTCGGCATAACGGACTGAATTGGGCCTAGAGTGATGTCTGCCAAGTTTCGTGCAAATCGGTGCAGAGGTAGATATAGCTCCCATATATATATTGTAGTCCGATTTAATGTAAATTGCGAACCAAAGTCCCTAGCGTACTGAATTGAGTCTTGAATGATCTGTGCTGAGTTTCGTGGAAATTGGTACAGTTCTAGATAAATATATTTTCGTCCGATTTAATGTAAATAATGTACAAAAGTTCTTATATTGCATAGCGTACTGAATTTAGTCTAGAATGATGTGTGCCAAGTTTCGTGAAAGTTGCTTGAGAAGATATAGATCCCTTATATATCATCCATCGATGTTAAGCAATTAACGCACGAAGGAACAAATACATGGCGGATAGTAACAAAATGTACTGAAATTAGTATAACCTAACCTGTAACAAGTTTCGTTGAAATCGGTTCATATTTGGATATAGCTTCCATATATATGTTCATCCGATTTTAAGTACATGGTGCATCAAACTTCTCCTGTTTGTCAGATTGACATGAAATTTTGCACAACGTACAAAATTTAGCATAGAATAACGTAGTTGCATTGTCTAGAAGTACAGACATAGCTCAACGGATATCCTATTGATATTGGTTTTAAGTCGATTTACATACTTCTGTCCCATTGTACAAACGAATGACATGTTTATGGATTGATTCACATTTCGATAAATGTTAATAGTCCTCTTTAATATACCCATAGTGGTGAAGGGTATCATATAGTCGGCCCCGTTCGACTTTATTACTTTCCTTACTGGTTTTATTTAACATTTTTTTCAGTCACCTAGGTAAGGCGTGGATTTTTATTCAATATTTTTTCAAGCCCTTAGAATTTGTTTTCAATATCCAACAGAACGACACAGTCCCATTTTGAAATTTCATTTTGTTATAGCCCACATATAAATGTCGTTACCATTTTTGTATGTTCAAGATCATTTCCAAATTTGTCAACATTCCCTGTCTTGAAGGCTTGCAATTTAAGTTCAAGTTGTGGCACAGCTCCCTCATAGGAGTCCTAGGCGATTGTAGGTGTTTTTAATGAGCACCTTATTGTGGAGTCTACAAAAAACTTCGATGTTTTCCTAATGATTCCCGTAGATTATTTAAAGAATACATTTATTTATCATATTTTTCCAGCTGTGTTGTTCAAGTATTTCCCCATGGTTAGGTTCGTTCTATAAATTCCCGACCTTTCCCCCGCGTTATTGTATAGCTAACAGCTAAGACATAACTTATTTTGTATTTTAATATTCATTATAATTGAAATTTAATTACAGCTCCACTCAATGTTAAACATAATTATAAAAACATAACATTTAGCATTGCCAACAATTTGTGTTTTTTTGTTTTATTCCCTTAACATTTATGTGGAGTGCTGGCTTGTTGAACTTTAATTAAAAACGTGATATAAACTACAATTCAACTGGCAGTCAGCCGGTTGCATTGCATGTTGTGTGGCAATGAAGATAGCCCTTGTTACTCGTTCCCTATCTGCTAGACACATACACACACGAGGACATACAGAGAACATAAACAAAAGATGGTAAACAAACAAAACAAGCGAGCGGCAGACAGACACACACACACACCTCGTACTCCAAGCAGGCAGGCTTATTAATGAAATTAACAAAGGAATTCCCTTTGCATTATCCTTCAACTCGAGTATGCATTGCTCTTCCGCTCTGCGATTTTCTTTACATTTCCCATTTTGTCTTCTTCGAGTTTTTTTGCTGCTTTTGTTGTTGTCGGTTTTTGTTTTGTTCATTCATTCGACATTCCCATGCCGACATTCTCATGCAACAATACGCACTTTGCTATCTGTTTTATTTTTCATATGAAGATTTTTGTGGGTGTACTTGTACGAATTCCACATAATAACAAGAATACCAGGCACAATAACAACAACAGTAGGAACACAAGTCCCCCAGAAGGATACAAGGACAAGAGGCAACACAAACAAAATTTGCATACAAACAAAAACAATACAAGACATAGCAATGATGACGTTGAAAATATTTTATATACGAATATAATGAGAAGACCCGCGGTAGCAGCAACAGGAGGTTTCGGGTGTAGGGGGAATAGAAAACAAAGACGGTAGGCAGGCAGGAGACAATAAACAGCAATTCCAAAGGGGTTTGTATTTAATTTGAAAATAATTTAATAAAAGACAATTATATAAAAATACTTATGAATTTTATCTCCTAACGCACAGGACATTTAGGAAATCAGGGCAATGCTGCTGGAGGCTCAAACTACAATAAAACAAGTAAAATCGGAGTGGGCCGACTATATGATACCCTTCACCACTTTGGGTATATTGTACATATGTATCCCCTCCAAGGAACATACGCAAGTCTTTCTGCAAACCATGATAAATTTAATTTTATTCGGGCAGATTTAAAGTCGACTTCGTACCATCGGACAAATTTATGAAAAACGACTTATAGCAAAATTAATACACGCTATTCGGTCGCCGCACTGTTAAAATTTTAATTTCATTCAGACATCCATTCGATATCATATGGAAGCAATGACAGCATCTACATCAATTTCAACAAAACGCAATAACGTTATTCAAGTCTCAACTTGAAACGTTGTGCAAAAAATCGTGTTAATCGGAGAAACATTAGAAGGTTGGTGCACCATTTATGTAAAATCGGACGATTATATATGAATATGTGGGAGCTATATCGAAACCAGAACCGATTTTTCCGAAACTTAGCACACATCATTCCAGACTTAATTCAGTACGCTGTGCCAAATTTCATGCAAATCGAAAGGTATATAGGAACTTTGGTGCACCATTTTCATAGAATCGGACGAACCAATATATGGGAGCTATATCAAAATCTGAACCGAAACATGGCACACATCATTCTAGAATTAATACAATACGATATGCCAAAATTCGTGCACATCGAATGATTTTCAGACACTTTGGTGCACCATTTACCTAAAATCGGACGAAACTATGTATGGAAGCTATATCTAAATCTGAAACGATTTTCACGAAACTTAGCACACGTCATTCTAGACTTAATTCAGTACTCTACGTCAAAATCCATGCAAATCGGATAATTTTCAGGGACTTGGGGCACCATTTACCTTAAATCGGACTAAACTATATATGGGAGCTATATCTAAATCTGAGCCGATTTTCTCGAAACACGGCACACATCATTTTGCACCTAATTTAGTACTCTATGTCAAATATCATGCAAATCGAATGATATATAAGGTGCACCATTTACCTTAACTCGGTCGAACATATATATGGGTTCTATATCTACATGTGAACCGATTTTCACAAAACTTAGCACACATCGTTCTCGGGTCTATTAAGTACGATGTGCCAAATTTCGTGCAAATCGAAAGATATATAGGGACTTTGGTGCCCCATTTACCATAAATCTGTCGAACATATATATAGGGGCTATATCTAAATCTGAAACGATTTTCACGAAACTTAACACACATCGTTCTAGGGTCTACTCAGTACGCTATGGAAATCGTAGGATATTTAGGAACATTGGTGCAACATTTACATTAAATCGGTTAGTTCGCTATGCCAAATTTCGTGGAAATAAAAAAAACATGCCCGAACCCCCAAAATACCGCTATACCATTATTTGGGGTCTACACGGAAATATCGATCAATCTTGAACATATATGGTAGACAGATTTTCTACTAGAAGAGAATACAAAATAACAGGTAATTTGATTGAAACACTTTATGTGAGGGATTCCCTAAAAAAACATTCGACACCCCATGATAACCTGAAAATCAAATAAAAACTTGCCCAAAATACCGAATAATTAGGCTTACCGTTATACGGGGGCTATCCGGAAACATGCGACAATGTTTATATATATTATACTCAATGAGAATGCTAAATATTAACTAGCTCCCAGATTAGTTGAAACACGTACTCAAGCTCCCCAAAACGCCGATTTTGGGGGTGTAGCGTAATATGGTTACTTCCCTTAAAGCTGGACCAATTTTAATAATTTGTAGTAGGAAAATTTACTACCATAAGCAGAAATATGTACCCAAAACCAAAAACAGAACGAATATTATGTTGGCTAACCCGAAACATGGGCAAATGTTGATATTTCTACGTATGCATATCAGATAGAGGAAGTGAATCCAAAACACCATTTATAGCTGATGAGATCCAAACGTAACAAATGATGTTACGTTCTGGTGTGATGCCAAATGTCCGAACCTTGACACGGTTGAAATTAATTCGTAGATGCAATTTCGCAACAATAGTCGACATAAATACAACTTATCAAGTAAAGACATTTGTAAGCCACATTGCACAATATGCCTGATGAGCCACTTAACCAACGGCGAAACGCGTCACAAAGTGGTGGGAATTAAGTATCTCTCTGGCTTTCCTTTTCATTGCAACTCCGATCATGTAGCTCATCTCGAAAGAGAAATTTATAAAACAGTAACAAATTACAACCGATATGGTTGAAAACCGTAACAAAAATACCAAATATTTGGGAAACGTTATATGGGGGTTAACCAAAATGTGGACCGATATATCTCATTTGCAAATACCATTCATCCCAGGAGTAATAGCAATGACAGTACATAGTTTCAAAGTTCTTCCTCAAATATTGCGATCCCTATGGTAAGTTCAACAGACAGACGGACACGTATACATGACATAACGGAATGACAAATTTAATATATGGTGGAGGGTTGGATTGGTTTTGTTCTTCGCCTCACTAAATTATCCAAAACTTAACATTTTTGCATGAATTTATGTATTGCCGTCCGACAAGTTGCATCAGGATGTCTCGAAACTCTGACTTCAATATTTTGTGAACTGTGACTTCAATACTTTTACCATTTTATACCCTCCATCATTTCGTTTGCAAGATACAGACCACTAAGGAAAGTAGTAAAATCGGACCGCGCCGACTATATGATACCCTTCACCACTTTGGGTATATTCAACAGATGAATCCTAAGAGACGTCGCATTTTTGAAGGACCAGTAAAATGAAATTGAATCCGTAAACATGTCATTCTGCAACCTATACTAAATTGTTCATTTGGTTGATTATTTGGATAAATATCTGACAAACATGAGGAGTTTGGTGCACCATTTACATAAAATCTGACGAAAATTTATATAAAAACTATATCAAAATCTAAACCGGTTTCATCGAAATTTGTCTAAGGTTAAGTTAAACTAATTTCAGTATGTTTTGTGCATAACGGCCACATTTGGATTACTTAAATCGGAAGAAAATATATATGGTGGTTTTATCCAAATTTGAACCGATTTCAACAAAACTTTCCAAACAGATTTTCACGAAACTTAACATATATCATTCCAGACCTTATTCGGTACGCTATGCCAAATTCCGTACAAATCGAAATATATATGTGGACTTCGGTGCACCATTTACATTAAATCGAACGAAAATATATATGGGAGCTATTCTAAAACTAATTCAGTACACTATGCCAAATTTCGTGCAAATCGAAAGATATATAGGGACTTTGGTACACCATTTACCTTAAATCGGGCGAAAATATATATGGGAGCTATATCTAAATCTGAACCGATTTTCAGGAAACTTAACACACATCATTTAAGACCTAATTCATTACACTGTGCAAAATTTCGTGCACATCGAAACATATATAAGGACTTTGGTACACCATTTACCTTAAATCTGAAGAAAATATATATGGGAGCTATATCTAAATCTGGACCGATTTTTAGGAAACTTAACACACATCATTTTAGACCTAATTCATTTCGATATGCCAAATTTCGTGCAAATCGAAAGATATATAGGGACTTTGGTACACCATTTACCTTAAATCGGACGAAGATATATATGGGAGCTATATCTAAATCTGAGCCGATTTTCACGAAACTTAACACACACCATTCTAGAACTAATCCATTTCGCTATACCAAATTTCAGGCAAATCAAAAGATATATAGGGACTTTGGTACACCATTTACCTTAAATCGGACGAAGATATATATGGGAGCTATATAAAAATCTGAACCGATTTTCACGAAACTTTACATACGCCATTCTAAAACTAATTCAGTACACTATGCCAAATTTCGTGCAAATCGAAAGATATATAGGGACTTTGGTACACCATTTACCTTAAATAGGACGAAGATATATATGGGAGCTATATCTAAATCTGAACTGATTTTCATTACGCTGTGTCAAGTTTCGTGCAAATCGAAAGATATATAGGGACTTTGGTACACCATTTACCTCAAATCGGACGAATATATCTATGGGAGCTATATCTAAATCTGAACCGATTTTTCCCAATTTCAATAGGGTTCGTCCTTGGGCCAATTAAGTGACTTGTGCTAAATTTCATAAAAATCGGATCATAAATGCGACCTGTACTTTGTTAACAAAAATACATGGGCTGACGGACAGACGGACCTGCATAAATCGACTCAGAAAGTGATTCTATGCATATTCTCAAAAGGAGCCATGGGTCTATCTCGATTATTTTTGCCTGTTACAAACATATGCACAAAGACATAATACCCTGTACCACAGTGTGGTGAAGGGTAAAATGACAGTGCAAAGTTGCAAAGTTCTACCTCAAATATTGCGATCTATATGGTAAGTTCAACAGACAGACGTATATATCGACATATTCTGATCATAATCCGGCGAATATGATAAAAAAATCTATGAGTATGTTCGTATAGTTCACAATTTCCGATATTTTGAAGGTTTTAGCTGTAGGGGCTGTAATATGTCATTTCGATTCCTTTGAGAGTGAGAAACATTTCTTCGAATATTATTTATTTGATAGACTCCATAGTCCCGTCAAATTTCGGTTTATTGTGGGGTTTAGGTGCAATTTCCCATGAAAATGGTACTCCGGTTTCTCGAATGGTCAGAATTATCAATGTATAAAATATTTGACATAGGTCCCAATTTTGCTCAGTATGTTGAAATTCCTGAGGGTTTCTAATTTTCTTAGAGAATAGAGTCCCAATAAAGAAGAATCCTCACGATAGATCGTATTCAAAGTTCGGCATGAAATATGCCATTGGGTTTATGGTATAAACAAGTAGGATGTTTGCTTTTTGTGTATTCCATAAATATATCTATATCCCTAACCTACAAAATAGTGTGTACTTTTTTCCACTGCCGAAAACAATCGGAAGTTATTGATCTATTTTCCTTAAAATTAGTATAATTGCATGAATTGCTTTTCCGGCCAATCTCATAGCATACTTATGCTTAAAAACAACAACTTTTCAACTGTTTTTGTTTGTTTGTTTGTTTTCAGTTTCTCTTTTTTTTTTTTTTTTTTTTGTTAAAAAGTTAATTTCAAAATGCCTTCAACATAGCTGCTGCATCAGCAGCAGAAGCTAAAAACAGCTAAACTAAATAGAAAACACATTTTTTGATACTTTCCGCTTCTAAACGGACATTGAAATTGTCGGATATGGAAACATTGCCAGAGTAGCAGAAAACAAATTTTAAAACTAAAGCGAAACAAAACTTTTGCTTAGGGAAACTTTTTCCGATGTTTAAAAAAAAATAAGAAAAACAAAAACAACACGAGGAAAATAGAAAAAGAATGACTTGGAATTTTTGTTCGTTCACTTTCTTGTTGATGTTGTTGTTGCTGCTGTCGTTCTTTCTCTCTCTTTTAGTAAATTGAGTGTTGATTTGATTGTACATCTTCCATTTCTGGACACACACACCCATCCACCCACATCTATATTTCCCACGTCTCACTTATCCAGCCATTGCAATCCCGAAGATATAAACTGAAATTATGCTGTTCCATGGCAAACTTTTTGTTGTTTGTTTGTTTTGGCGATTCACAATAAAGTATCCACAAAGAAACAACTACAATAACAACAGCGACGCAAAAAGGGATGGACCCAAGGAAAATTTTTCAACTCACGCAAATTAAATAGACTAGAGTGAATTTAACATAGAACAAACACAGAAAACACACCCATCCCCCACGCCGAAAGGGATAAGGGAGTAGCCGGACTTTTGTCCGAACGGATGTTTGATGCACCTCCTTGACGTTTTTAGTGGGTCTAAGTCAATATTGATGTTGTTTAACGAATTTTATAACAACAAGTTGGCGAATTAGTGGAAAACAGACAGTTAAAAGGATGCAATCGGATAAAAAAAGAAACATTTTTTCAAAAGATTTCCTTTCGGAAAGCAAATAAACTTGATTTCGTTTATTAAACAGTTAATTATTTGCAACAGTAGCTACATTGATTACAAATTATGGACAACAAATACCAACCACAAAGAAAACCAGTAAGGAAAGTTCAAAAGTCGGACGGGGCCGACTATATGATACCCTTCACCACTATGGGTACATGCAAGACATGTTAATATCTACAATATCCTGCAGATATAGACATTTCGCATACATCAGTCGGGACCTAACTCAGTACTCTGTGCACAATTTTGCTTCAATCGGACGAAACTATATATGAGCTATATTTAAATCTGAACCGATTTCAACTAAACTCCGCATTCATCAATGACCTAATTTAGTACGCTGTGCAAAATTTTGTCTCAATCGGATAAATATTGGCAGTATGGCAGCTATATCTAAATCTGAACCGATTCCAACAAAATTTCGCATTCATCAGTCGGAACCTAATCTAGTACGCTGTGCAAAATTTTGCTTCAATCGTACCAATATTGGACGTTTGGTGCACTATTTACATTAAATCGGACGATACTATATATGGGAGTTATATCCAAACTTGACCCGATTTCAAGAAAACTTCGCATTCATCAATCATGACCTAATTTAGTACGCTGTGCAAAATTTTGTCACAACCGGATAAATATTGGCAGTGTGGAGCTTCATTTACATGGAGCTTCATTTACATAATATGGGACGAAACGATATATAGCAGCTATATCTAAAACTTAACCGATTCCAACAAAATTTCACATACATCAGTCGGGACCTAACTCAGTACTCTGTGCAAAATGTTGCTTTAGTCGGACCACTATTGGGAGTTTGGCGCACTATTTACATTAAATCGGACGAAACCATACACCGGAGCTATATCTAAATCTGAACCGATTTAAACAAAACTTGGCATATAACTATCTAGAGGGTTATATGTGGACTACCCCTAAAAGGGGGCGAATATTAATAATTTTTAAAAAACTCGCTAAATAACCTCAAAATACAGAAAATTGGGGGGTACCCTTATATGGGAGCTATGCCTAAACGTGGACCGATTTTGTCCAATTTCAATATGGTTCGTCCTTGGGCCAATTAAGTGACCTGTACCAAATTTCATCCAAATCGGATCATAAATGCGACCTGTACTTTGTTAACAAAAATACATGGACGGACGGACAGACGGACATGCATAAATAGATCGTCCGTCTGTCCGTCTGTAGATGTTAAATTGTAAACAAAGTACAGGTCGCATTTATGATCCGAATGGGATGAAATTTGGCATACGTCACTTATTCGGCCCAAGGACGAACCCTATTGAAATCGGGAAAAATCGGTTCAGATTTAGATATAGCTCCCATATATATATTTAACCGATTTAATGTAAACGGTCCCTATATATCTTTCGATTTGCACGAAATTTGGTACAGCCTAATCATTTAGGTCTAGAAAGATGTCTGCCAAGTTTCGTGAAAATCGGTCCAGATTTAGATATAGATCCCACATATAGTTTCGTCCGATTTCATGTAAATGGTGCTCCAAAGTCCCTATATATCTTTTGAATTGCACGAAATTTGGCATAACGTACTGAATTAAGCCTAGAGTGATGTCTGCCAAGTTTCGAGAAAATCCGTCCAGATTTAGATATAGCTCCCATATATAGTTTCGTCCGATTTCATGTAAATGGTGCCCCAAAGGCGTACCAAAATCCCTAAATATCTTTCGATTTCCACGAAATTTGGTACAGTGTACTGAATAAAGTCTACAATGATGTGTGTTAAGTTTCTTGAAAATCGGTTCAGATTTAGATATAGCTTCCATATATATATTTTCGTCCGATTTTTGATAAATAGTGCATCAGAGTCCCTATATATCATTCGATGTGCACGAAATTTGGCATATCGTACTGAATGAAGTATAGAATGATGTGTGTTAAGTTTCCTGAAAATTGCTCCAGATTTAGATATAGCTCCCATATACATTTTCGTCTACATATATCTTTCGTAATGAACTTAGTATAACCTATAAGTTAGATAAGATTCATCTGTTGATTATACCCAAAGTGGTGAAGGGTATCATATAGTCGGCCCCGTCTGACTTTACTACTTTCCTTACTGGTTTTGTACGGTAATAGATAACAATACCTTCTTATAGAAAAATTTTCATCTAAAAATATCTGATAGTTAAATTCAATATAAGTGTACAATTGGAATTTGTGTTCCTCATGGTGAATGTAAGCCTAGGCTAAGATATTATAATGTCCATAGCTTCGTTTTCAAACCGATATGGCTACAATATGGATTCAGTCTCGAAGGATTCTGAACCTCCTGACAGAAAATTGTCAATGTAGGCCCATTTGTCATTGCCAGATTCATTTTCATTTTCCCACCGATGAGGATTTAATTTCGTATTTTAGTCCAATAATGTAATACACCTCCAGAAGAAAAGTTGCAATGTAGGCCTTAAATGAAATGTACGGTAAGACTCGAATTCTTATTGCTCGTGGTAGAGTGAATAAAAAATTTCACCCGATCGAACATAAGAAATTCTCTACTTACTATTTCGACATAGACTGCGACCGATGTTAGCAATATTTACGGACTCTTATACATAGATTTCGGCAACAATGCCATTGATGCTACAAGTTTCGGCTGTCCGTATATATACGAACATTTTTATACACTCCGTTTATTGTTTGAAGTTTGTTTTAATAATTTTTTTTTTTTTGTTCGAAATAAACTTGAAAAGTTGTCATTATCAATGATGTTGTTCGCCTTGTTGTTGTAGTTAAAGTTGTACATGTTAAACAACAACAAAAATTTTACTGTTGTTAGCAGTCGTATATATAAATTTTTTAAGTCGGCCACTCAGTTTATTCATCGCATTTAACAACTTTTGCAGATGTCTCTTTATTCGCTTGTCTCTTTCTCGTGCCTCCTTTCGTTGCAGATCCATCGTCTGTCCCTTCATCTGTCTTTTATTTTCATGAAGTTATTCTGTTGTTGGCTGTGTGTTAATTCATCAACAATTAAGATAAAAGGGGAAAAAACACTGACAATCAGCATGGCTAGAGCTGATGATAAACTACTTACATACATACGTATATAGAAGCAACCATTAAGACAGCAGATCCACCCATTCACTTACTTGGCAAAGGAAAGCTACACAGGCACTCGGGCTTTCACATAGTTGATAGGCACTTTGCTTTGACACTTTAAAAGCAAACCGACAAGGAGAAGGAGTAATCATGGCTGGTTGGCTCGATGGCTGGTAAGTGATACTGCTGCAGCAGTTTCAGCTTCAACTTTATTTCTCAGATCGTAATTAACATTCTTGTCAATGATGCATCCATGCTGAATAATTCGGATTGTTTTGTGAAAAAATGAAAACGATATAAAAAACATGATGCTGCAATTAAAATTGTGTAAAGTTTAAGTAATGCTAATTGAAATGAAAATGTTTGCCAAAGGCCAGAGTTGATAACTTCATGAACAGAGGAAAAACAACAACCAACAAAAAATGTCTTCCCAAAAAAACAAAAAAAAAATAAACAAAAATAAAAGATTAAAAATTTTAACTTTGCCATCAACAACCAGTAACTTGACGCTGTTTCTACACGACAGCATCATCATCTTCTTCGCCTCGCTCTGCTTCTGGCTTTTGGGCGGAAATGATATAGCATTCCATTAAACAACATTAGCATTGCTGCTAATAAATAAATGTATTCTCCCTCCATAATAGATTTGCACCATAACATCTTCTTCTAATGATAACAATTTATTTTAAAAATTCTGTTTTTTCTTCGAAGTTTTTTTTTCTCACTCTCTCGTTGGCATCCATGAATTGTAGAAATTGCATGAACCAAATAAAGATAGCACAGAAGAAAACAAACCAATAAGAGGAAAGAAAACTCTCTGTGGTTTCATGATTTCTTAGTGAGTTCTTCTCTTGAAGACGAAGATGTGGTGACTCCCACAAAACAAAAAAAATATCTGAAAACGGAAACAATTCTGCAGGTCAGTTTGTTGGAAATTGCCAAGCAATGTTTCAATCGACATTCGTTCAATTTATTTGTAAAAATGTAATCCAATAAGAAACTTCGAAAGAAAAAAACAATATGTGTGTGCAATTGAGAGTTCGTAAAGACTTCAGATAATGCTATACTATATGGGGATTACTTGTTAAAGAAAACCCGCAAAAATATTTACAATAAATTTTTTCATTCACTGAAAACCGCAATTGTAAAAAAATCAGAAGGAAACCAGTAAAGAAAGCAGTAAAGTCGGACTGGGCCGTTCATCAATTTTTGATGTTAAAGATACACCTCGCATTGATAGGCCAGTCGTAGAAAATGTCTATAAAATCGGAGAAATGATTCAAGTTGACCGGCATGTTAGCAGTCGTTATATCGCTCAGGAGCTAAAAATCGCCCATAACTTTTTAAACAAAACCATTTAGACAAAAAAACCAGCAAGGAAAGTTCAAAAGTCGGACCTGGCCGACTATATGATACCCTTCACCACTATGGGTACGTGCAAGACATATTAATATCTACAATATCCTGTAGATATAAAATTTCGCATTGATCAGTCGGAACCTAATCTAGTATGCTGTGCAAAATTTTACTTCAATCGTACCAATATTGGAAGTTTGGTGCTCTATTTACATTAAATCGGACGACACTATATATGGGAGCTATATCTAAATCTGAACCGATTTCCACACATCAAAGTGAACTTAATCTAGTACGCTGTGCAAAATTTTGTCTCAATCGGATAAATATTGGCAGTATGGTGTTCCATTTACATAAAATCGGACGAAACTATATATGGCAGCTATATCTAAATCTGAACCGATTCCAACAAAATTTCGCATTCATCAGTCGGAACCTAATCTAGTATGCTGTGCAAAATTTTACTTCAATCATACCAATATTGGAAGCTTGGTGCACTATTTACATTAAATCGGACGATACTATATATGGGAGCTATATCTAAATCTGACCCGATTTCAACATTCATCAATCATGACCTAATTTAGTACGCTGTGCAAAATTTTGTCTCAATCGGATAAATATTGGCAGTATTTTGATTCATTTACATAAAATCGTACGAAACTATATATAGCATATTTAGATATAAATCTGAACCGATTCCAAAAAAAATCGCATACATCAATCTGTACCTAATTCAGCACTCTGTGCAAAATTTTGCTTTAGTCGGATCACTATTGGGAGTTTGGTGCACTATTTGCATTATATCGGACGAAACTATACATCGGATCTATATCTAAATCTGAAACGATTTCAACAAACCTTGGCATATAACTATCTAGACCTAAATCAATACTCTGGGCAAAATTTTGTCTCAATCGGACCACAAAATATATATGGGAGCTATATCTAAATCTGAACAGATTTTCTCCAATTAAGTGAGCTGTGCCAAATTTCGTCCAAATCGGATCATAAATTCAACCTGTACTTTGTTAACAAAAATACATGGCCGGACGGACAGACGGACATGCATAAATCGACTCAGAAAGTGATTCTATGCATATTCTCAAAAGGAACCATGGGTCTATCTCGATAATTTTTGCCTGTTACAAACATATGCACAACGACACAATATCCTGTACCACAGTCTGGTGAAGGGTATAAAAAGGGGATTATATGGGGACTACCCCTAAAAGAAGCGTTGAAAAACGCTTTCAAGAACCCCAAAATACCGAAAATTGGAGGGTACTCTTATATGGGGGCTACCCAAAAAAATGGACCTATATTTATAATTTATAATGGAGAGATTTGCTACCTAATAAAAACTCGGCGTACTAAATTACAGTCAATTCGGTCGAAAAATACGATCAGAACCCACAAAATACCAAAAATTTGGGGGTACCGTTATATGGGGACTACCAGAAAAACTGGACCTATATTTATAATTTTTAGTGGAGTAATTTGGTACACAATAAGAACCCAATGTACAAAATATCAGAGAATTCAGTTATAAATCGAGCCCAAGAACCCCAAAATACGGAAAACTGGGAGTACCCTTATATGGGGGCTATCCGAAAAAATGGACCTATATTTATAATTTATAGTATGGAGATTTGCTACCCAATATGAACTCAAGGTACCAAATTTCAGCGAATTCGGTCGAAAAATGCGATCAAAACACCCAAAATACCGCAAAATTTGGGGTACCCTCCTTATATGGGAGTTAACCGAAAATATAGACCCATATTTATAATTTTTAGTGGAGAGATTTGCTACCCAATTAGAACTCAATGTACCAAATTTCAGCGAATTCAGTGGAAAAACGCGCTCAAGAACCTCAAAATACCGAAAAGTGGGGGGGGGGGGGGGTGTGTGCACCATAATATGGGAGCTAGGCCTAAACGTGGACCGGTTTTCTCCAATTTCAATTGGGTTCGTCCTTGGGCCAATTTCATCCAAATCGAAATCATAACCAAATTTCATCCAAATCGAATCATAAATGCGGCCTGTACTTTGTTAACAAAAATATATGAACGGACGGACAGACGGACATACATAAATCGACTCAGAAAGTGATTCTATGCATATTCTCAAAAGGAACCAAAAGTACCAAGCAATTGTTGTAAACCATAATAGAAATAGAAATATAGAAATAGAAACATAGAAATTTCGAATGGAATTTTTTCCTAAAATCGCAAAACCCCAAATTTTGAAGACGCATGATATGTGTATAAAATCCAAATCATTTACATATTTCAGTTCACTGAGGCTATGACTCGATTTCGCAGCTAGCTGAACACGAACGAAATAAAAGTGTTCGTAAAAATGTGTTCAAAGCAACTAAAAATCCTGCGAGAGATAGCCATTTACAGCCTCATCATATAATTCGTCTATTGATTGAGGAAGATAAACCATTTCTTACTTCGGCAAAGAGATTACGGAATTCTCAAGAGTCGCTATTTGTCAATAATGAATATAAGTTTAGAAATTTGTGATAAAGTAAAAATAATTGGGATGATTTGAAAAAAATAAGTACAAAAGTTCAGTCACTCCTACTACCATTAGCAGTGCAATTATTTTTAATTTTTTAAAATCGATCGGAATCTTTATATGGATTTTAAATTGCCAACATACCGAAAATGGAGGCTATGCCAAAATTTGGACCTATATTGATTTTTTTTGCAAAGAAGTTTGTCGGTGGAACTTTTAAATAGAGGCTATTTGAAAACATGAACCTATATTGAATAATTTTTGCAGAGATTTTTTTAGACATCAGTAGCCCTGAAGGTCAAATTACAGCCACTTCATTGGGAATATGGACCGGCAAGAACCATAACTGCCAAACTACAGCGTTTACAACCTTAAAAATATGGAAAATAGGACGGGTCCTTCATAGTGAGAATATTTTATATCAAGGATCTATATCGAAAATTTTCTACAAAGGCATTTTTCACCCTCCAAGAACCCAGAATGGCAAATGACAGACATTTCGTGAGAAAAATTCGTCTAAAATATTCATAATATTGAAAATAGGGTGAACGAATGCGAAATTACATACGCTTCGTGAGAAAAATTCGTCTAAAATCTGTAAATATTGAAAATAAGGCGGGTTGCACATGGTAAAAATTGGTAAAAATGTTTCTTTTAATTCGCCTGTGGTAGAATACGACTATATGGTGATATCCCAAATACCCGGACCAAATCAGATAACTATTTTAATAAAAACAAGTAAAAAAGTTCAGTTGGGTCGAATATTGAATACCCTCCAGCATAGGTATACTGTTACCCAATAAAAAGTACCAAACTACAGCCGATTCGGCCGAAAATGTGATCAAAACCCCCAAAATACTGAAAATTTTGGGGTACCGTTATATTGGGGGATACCAGAAAAAGTGGATATATATATATATATAATTTTTAGTGGAGTAATTTGATACCCAATTAAAACTCAAAGTACAAAATTACAGCCAATTCGTCGTAAAATGTGATCAAAACCCCCAAAATACTGAAAATTTGGGCGCTACCGTTATGTGGGGGCTACCAGAAAAAGTGGACCTTTATTTATAATTTTTCAATTTGGTACCCAATAATAACGCAATGTACCAAATTTCAGCGAAAAGAAGAACACAAAAATACCGAAATTTGTGGGGTACCCTTATATGGGAGCTATGCCTAAACATGGACTGATATAGCCCATCTTCGAACATGACTGACTGCAGACAAAAGACGACTTTGCACAGTGAAATATTTTTTCCAATCTTAAATCATACACGAAAATGGAGAATGTCGCTCCCCGATTTTTGGTACCGCTCCCACAAATCGTATATCTGTTGGTAACACCATTACTTTTCGACCTGTTACACCCTCTTCTACAGGATGGAACGTTTAATATACACTTGTGGCAGAGGGTGTAAAAAGCCAAAAAATATCGGAGTTTCCAGCAGACATACGATTTGCGGGAGAGGAGTGAAATTCTATGTCTATGTCCATCCGCCTGAAGCAATCACGATAGGGCTTGCAATATTTCTGGGAGTGTAATAGTTACTCAACACAAGTTGTTCTAATATAATATTAAGGGTTCTCATGTATCAAAAAAATCTCCCTATTCTTGGCGGAAGTCCCCAATATTCGGTATATGGGTTACGTTTTTCCACCTATCCACCTGTAATTTGGCATCACAGGGCAGAAAACCTTCCTACTAAAAATTATCAATATAAGTCCACTTTTTAGGGTAGTACCATAAAAGCTATATGCCAGATGTTAGTATATTGGGGAGTTTTAGTACGTGTTTTAATCAAATTTGATGTAATTATACCCTTCACCACACTGTGGTACAGGGTATTATGTCTGTGCATATGTTTGTAACAGGCAAAAGGAAACGAGATAGACCCATGGTTCCTTTTGAGAATATGCATAGAATCAATTTCTGAGTCGATTTATGCATGTCCGTCCGCCCGCCTGTCCGTCCGTCTGTCCCGTCCATGTTAAATTGTAAACAAAGTACAGGTCGCATTTTTGATCCGAATTGGATGAAATTTGGCACAGACCATTTTTTGGCCCAAGAACGACCCCAATTGAAATTGCAGAAAATCGGTTCAGATTTAGATATAGCTCATTTAGCCGATTTTATGTAAATGATATACCAAATTCCTTATATATCTTTCGATTTGCCCAAAATTGGGTATGGCGTACTGAATTATGTTTAGAATGATGTGTGCTGAGATAAAGCTCCCATATATATTTACGTCCGATTTCACCTAAATGGTGCGGCAAACTCCCAATTTTGTCCGATTGAGACAAAATTTTGCACTGCGTACTGAATAAAGTCCAGTTTGATGTCTGAGAAGTTATGTAAAAATCGGTTCAGATTCAGATATAGCTCCGTCCGATTTTATGTAAATGGTGCACCGAACTCCCAATTTGTGTTCCATTGAGACCAAATTTGTTATAACGTATTGAATATTTCATCTAAATGGTGTACCAAATAACTATAGTTTTTTTTTTTTTTTTTTGATTGGGACGAATTTCTGCACAACGTATAATATTGGGGCTACAATAACGGATATTGGAGTTTGTAATATATATATATATATATATGTAAATATAACCCCTATATAGTTTCGTCTGGGTTCATTCAATTGGTGTACCAAATAATAAAGGTTTCTTCCAACGAGATGAAATTGTGGTCTGCGGAATGTTGTTGTTTTCATAGATATTAGAATGGTATGTGTAGGTTTTTTTCATTCGTTCAAATATCTATGTAGATCACACATTTAATTTCGCCCGATTCCAATTCCATGGTCCTCCAAAGAAGTCTGTTCTATCAGGATATTGTATATATTATCATCTCTTGTATGTACCCAAAGTGGTGAAGGGTATCATATAGTCGGCCCCGTCCGACTTTTGAACTTTCCTTACTGGTTTTACATTTTTTATTTTCGTTGAGAAAAAAATCTTCCTACCAAAAATTATTAATACTGGTCCGAGTTTCAAACGAATTGGTTCTATTTTTTAGATTCCGATAGGGTGTTAAATAATCCTATCAAAAATTGTCAATATAGGTTTATGTTTGAGTATAGCTCCGATATAACAGTACCACTAATTTTGGGCACTTTGATGGACCGAATTTTCTCATCGAAATTTGTATAATTTCGCATATCGACTTCGTGGTGACTTTCTTTTTCCAATTTTCCAATAAGAGTGTCTATATTTTGGTATATAATTTGTTCGGATCATAATTACTACCATATTATGCAATAGCATGGTCCCATGTAAAGGCCCCGACCGATTTGAGGAATTTTTAATGGCAATAACTTCATTCTAATTGTGCACCAAATGTCCATTTTCAGAGATTTCTGAATGACATGTGCATTGATTGATGAGTTTCTTTACAAATACAGATCACTTACATATGTGCTTCCATGTCATTGATAATTATCATTAAAATGTTAGCCTCGAATGAAATGCTTTTTCGCGCTTCGTTCATTATTTATAATTTGATCAAACATTCCCAACATTCTTCTGAACAATGCCACACAATGGCTATGTAGCGACATTTAAAACACAGGAGATGAACGGGAAACAAATCATCCTTGCAGTCAAGAAATACTACCATTAGTATTAAAACGAAAACAGAAACAACAACGATAAAACTCCCGCGATGAACTTAAGAAAATGCGCGTTGAAATAACAACAAAAAATAAGTTCAAGAAAAATACAACTATTTTTGTCCATTTAAGTTGTTAACATTAGTAAAAGTATTGTAATGTTATTGTGGTGTGAGAGTTTCTCAACTACTTTTTCAATTTTTCTTTCGACGACTCTTGTCCTTGTACAGGCTCCCTCAGACATCCCTCCAACCATCCACCCACCTTTCTAAACGTTTGCTTATTGAAATGTGCGTTTCTCTGTTGTTGTTGTTTTTGTTGTTATTTCTTGCCTCTTGTTTTGCTTGGTTTGCTTTCATCTGAACAATAATATTCACAATGACATTATGTCAAATGTGAATGTTGGGTCCTTTGACTCCTTTCAATTCGATTGTCGACATCAGTTGTGTTTACCGTCGTTGTTATTGTTGTTGTTCTTGCATCTGTCAAGATGTCTGGAGTTTTTTTGTATTCTGTTCTTGGCACCGCCTTTGTTACGCTTCGTTTTGTTTCATTTCCTTTTTGTCGCCATAATTTGTGTTTGTTTGTTTTTGTGTTTTTTTTTTCTTTTTTGTCGAACACAATTATTTCATACTCTACCCCTAAGACCATTTCTCCATCAAGTCCAAAGGACATCTCTCTCTGCACTCACTCACACACATTAAAGTAATGATGGAAATTATTTCGTTATGGCCAACGAAATGCTTGAACTGTAAGAACTTATTAAGCATTAAATGTGAATACCAAGCAGAAGGCCAACAAGACGATCTGAACCCTAATGGCCAAGCTAGAAGACCCTTCTCCTTGCTTCGTATTGTTGCTGCTCGAATATTTTTCCTTACACTTCAGTTGTCATAATGTTCTGAAATGAAATCTACATTAAAATGTTCGTTAGAGTGGAATGCTTTAAATTTTATTATTAGTAAAATTATTATTATTTTTAATTGCAGTGGAAAATTAGCATAAAAGTTGAACATTCATAGTTAGTTATTTGTCTTGATGAACAAAAAGAACCGAATGAAATGGAAAATAAATTTTGCACAGACATTAGAGATATTTTAAATAGTTTCGAAGAGTAATGATATTGAGTTGGAAAAATTACTTTAATTAAAGGCAGAGATAATTTACAAATTGTTCCATTAAAAGTCCACGCTTAAAAGTATGCTCAAAAGTTGTTCCATCAAAAACCCACAGAATGCTTAAAATGTTTTCCTTTAAAAATCCACGCCTCAAAGTATGCTCCAAATTTGTTCCTCTAAAAATCCACGCCTCAAAGTATGCTCCAAATTTGTTCCTTTAAAAATCCAGGCCTATAGCAATGCTCAAAAATTGTTACTTCAAAAAACGGCGCCTATGAAGATACTTTGAAAATGTTAGTTATAAAATCCACGCCTAAAATAATGCTCAAAATTGTTCCTTCTAAAAAATTACACATTTAAAACCCCACTATTAAAACAATGCTAAAAAATTAGACAGCACACGAATTCAAATTATGAGTCTCAACGTGAATATCGTCTTAGAATATCAGAGCAGTGAAGAGGTAGATAAGATAGTGGAAGAATTTGTTAAGGACATTGCTAAGCTCATGACTATGAAAGGCCAATTATCTAGCCCGCAAATTCGGTAACTAGCCAGGCTGGAAATGTTCCTAGGAAAAGTCAGGCCTTCTCTCCACTTGATCAGGAGCTGGGAAGTGGTTTAGTTCTCTCGATGAAAAGAAGAATACAATACTCGCGAAGCAGAAAAGTGTTTCCCGACGTAGGATAAGAGAAAGTTGAGTCAACCCAAAGTTAAGGAGACTGTCACTAGAAACGAAGGGCGGCAAAGCTGACTTTAGTAACGGAATGCTCTGTAAAGATTATATAAGGACAAAGTAGACTGCACGAAAGAAGAAGATGGCAAAAACATCTGGTAAAGAAAAGACGACGAAATACTATATAGACGAACGAATAGTGAGTCCGGCTGGGAGACCCATAACGAGAAAATGGATGCGGACTGACAAAATGAGCCGAGGGAACGTGGATGATGATACTAATCTGTTGCAATCTGTCAATTCTGAAAGTAATAGAATAATTTGATCACCCGCCCTTATAGCCTTTAACTGATTTGTTGTTTACCTAAAACAAAACATGGAAGGTACGAAGAAGAATAAAGTTAGCGGGAGTCGTGAATCTACCCACAAGTCACACCCCGTGGTCATCCTGCGATCGTGCAGATTTGGGTGCTTTGGCATCTGTAGTCAAGGATACCGCTACAAACACTCAGCCTACAGTCTAAAATGGATCTGAACCAACCTTGATTTTGTTTTTTTTTTTTGTTAGAGGTTGGGTTAACTAGTTCGTAACAAGACTCCTTATTCCTCCACAGAGAGAAGAACTAGGTCTGCCTCTTTTTGTGGACAATTTCTAAATGACAAGTCTGTCTAAGACCAACGGTAACGTCTGACTATGCGTCCACCTCTGCCTTCTTTAAATGGGGAAGGCAAGGATATAGAGCGAGACTCCGCTTGTGAAGAAGTAAGACGTTTTCCACAGGGATAAGAACGAAGATGGAACTCTCCATGTGTTAGGCATTAACAGGTCTAAATGACAAGACGAGAAGAAGATACCCGACATCCAAGAAAACCGTTTATTTAAGGGTTGGAAAGGACACATCCAAATAACCCTTTATTTTAGAAAGGCTGCAAGAATGGTTTACATATCGGCTTACAAAAGATTTTATGTAAATGGTACACAAGCCTCTCTAGATATTTCTTGTGATTTACACAAATTTGTGCATGACGTATTAAATTGAGTCTATAATGATGTGTTCGAGGTTTTGTGAAAATCGGTTCAGATTTGGATATAGGTCCTATATATTTTCGTCCAATTTCAAGCAAATCGTGCACTAAATAGCCAATGTACTGAAGTTATTGTAGCCTTACGTGTGTCAAGTTTTCTAGAAATCGGTTCAGATTTACATACAGCTCCCATATATATATATATATATATATATATATATTTGCGACCGATTTTCAGTGCACTACAAACCCATAGCTAGGCCAATTGACACATCGTTCTGAACTTAACATTAATTAATCTCTGGCAAGTTTCCTTGAAATCGGTTCAGATTTAGATATAGCATAGCTTCCATATATAATTTCGAACTATTGTTCACCAAGTAATCAATAAGTGTCTGATTGAGATTAAATTCTAAACAGTGTAGCATACCAAATACCGTGTGTCAATTTTGCTTTAAATCGATTTACACAATTTAG
>NW_026878028.1:0-23620 GCF_032173495.1 Musca vetustissima | reverse complement strand
GGAGGGACTTTGGTGTCCCATTTACCTTAAATCGGACGAAACTATATATGGGAGCTATATCTAAATCTGAACCGATTTTATCGAAACTTGGCACACATCATTTTGGATCTAATTAAGCACTCTGTGCCAAATTTCATGCAATTCGAAAGGTATAGAGGGACTTTGGTGCCCCATTTCCCTTAAATCGGACGAAAATATATATGGGAGCTATATCTAAATCTGAACCGATTTTTCCCCATTTCAATAGGGTTCATCCTTGGGCCAAATAAGTGACTTGTACCAAATTTCATCCAAATCGGATTATAAATGCGACCTGTACTTTACAATTTAACATCTACAGACAAACCGACGGACGGACGGACATGCATAAATCGACTCAGAAAGTGATATGCATATTCTCAAAAGGAACCATGGGTCTATCTCGATTATTTTTGCCTGTTACAAACATATGCACAAAGACATAATACCCTGTAGCACAGTGTGGTGAGGGGTATAAAAAGTACTGGGGCAGACCAATAGATTTGACAAAATTATGTAAGAACAAGTGAAAAAGCGTTAAGTTCGGCCGGGCCGAACTTTGGATACCCTCCACCATAGACATACGGGCAGGTACTAGAAATGAAAATATAGGGAACATGTCAAAAAGTGGACCTATACCGACATTTCTAAAAACGGATTATGTAAACCATAATGTAAACAACAATACAAATTTCAGAAAATTTTAATGGATAATTATACCTCTAGCCTTACAGCTAATGACGGTGTATACACTTTAACACAATGAAAATGTGCCTCATCGAAATATTGGTTCTAGACCCCATGTTTCTTTGGACCAAATCCGTTTCAGTAAAGTTGGATTTCATTCAAACCTCGCACTCTTATTATACCCTCCACCATAGTATGGAGGGTATATTAGTTTTGTTTTTCCGTTTGTAACGCATCGAAATACTCATTTCCGACCCTATAAAGTATATATATTCTTGATCAGCGTAAAATTCTAAGACGATTTATGCATGTCCGTCTGTCCGTCTGTCTGTTGTAATCACTCTAGCGTCTAAACGAATTGAGATAGAGCCCCAAAATTTCGCATAGAGTCGTCTTTTGTCTGCAGGCAGGTCAAGTTCGAAGATGGGCTATATCGGTCCACGTTTAGGCATAGCTCCCATATAAGGATACCCCCCAATTTTCGGTATTTTGAGGTTCTTGAGCGTGTTTTTCAACCGAATTCGCTGAAATTTGGTACTTTGAGTTCTTATTGTGTAGCCAATATCCCCACTAAAAATTATAAATATAGGTCAATTTTTTCGGACAGCCCCCATGTAAGGGTAACCCCAAAATTTCGGTATATTGAGGTTCTTGAGCGTGTTTTTCAACAGAATTCGCTGAAATTTGGTACTTTGAGTTCTTATTGGGTACCAAATAAACCTACTAAAAATTATAAATATAGGTCAATTTTTTCTGGTACCCCCCATATAACGGTACCCCTCAATTTTCGGTATTTTGGGGTTCTTGACCGCGTTTTTCAACGGAATTCGCTGAAATTTGCTATATTGGGTTCCTATTGGGTAATACATTTTTCCACAAAAAATTATGGATATAGGTCCACTTTTTCTGGTAGTCCCCATATAACGGTACCTTCTAATTTTCAGTATTTTGGGGGTTTTGATCGTATTTTTCCGCCGAATTAGCTGTAATTTAGTATTTTGAGTTCTTAATAGGTACCAAATCTCCCCACAAAAAATTATGAATATAGATCCATTTTTTCGGATAGCCCCCATATAAGGATACCCCCAATTTTCGGTATTTTGGGGTTCTTGAACGCGTTTATCAACCGAATTTGCTGCAATTTGGTATTTTGTAGTCGTATATGCTAACAAATCTCCTTACCAAAAATTATTAATATTCGCCCCCTTTTTGGGGTAGTCCCCATATAACCCCTTTTTATACCCTCCACCATAGTATGGAGGGTATATTAGTTTTGTTTTTCCGTTTGTAACGCATCGAAATACTCATTTCCGACCCTATAAAGTATATATATTCTTGATCAGCGTAAAATTCTAAGACGATTTATGCATGTCCGTCTGTCCGTCTGTCCGTCTGTCTGTTGTAATCACTCTAGCGTCTAAACGAATTGAGATAGAGCCCCAAAATTTCGCATAGAGTCGTCTTTTGTCTGCAGGCAGGTCAAGTTCGAAGATGGACTATATCGGTCCACGTTTAGGCATAGCTCCCATATAAGGATACCCCCCAATTTTCGGTATTTTGAGGTTTTTGAGCGTGTTTTTCAACCGAATTCGCTGAAATTTGGTACTTTGAGTTCTTATTGTGTAGCCAATATCCCCACTAAAAATTATAAATATAGGTCAATTTTTTCGGACAGCCCCCATGTAAGGGTAACCCCAAAATTTCGGTATATTGAGGTTCTTGAGCGTGTTTTTCAACAGAATTCGCTGAAATTTGGTACTTTGAGTTCTTATTGGGTACCAAATAAACCTACTAAAAATTATAAATATAGGTCAATTTTTTCTGGTACCCCCCATATAACGGTACCCCTCAATTTTCGGTATTTTGGGGTTCTTGACCGCGTTTTTCAACGGAATTCGCTGAAATTTGCTATATTGGGTTCCTATTGGGTAATAAATTTTTCCACAAAAAATTATGGATATAGGTCCACTTTTTCTTCCAAACTTAGTTCAAATTCGAAGATGGGGAATATCGGTCCACTTCTTCTGGTACCTTCACACAGGGGCTAGGTCTAAATGCGGCTATAGTTCATTATCGAACCTTACGTTCTAATTTTTTATCTCGCTATCCTCCGCAGGTGAAATGATTACAACAGAGTCTTAGAACCAAACTCAAAACGCGGAACAAATCAGATAACTATTTTAATATAAAAAAGGGGTTATATGGGGACTACCCCAAAAAGGGGGCGAATATTAATAATTTTTGGTAGGGAGATTTGTTAGCATATACGACTACAAAATACCAAATTGCAGCAAATTCGGTTGATAAACGCGTTCAAGAACCCCGAAATACCGAAAATTGGGGGTATCCTTATGTGGGGGCTATCCGAAAAAATGGATCTATATTCCTAATTTTTTGTGGGGAGATTTGGTGCCTATTAAGAACTCAAAATACTAAATTACAGCTAATTCGGCGGAAAAATACGATCAAAACCCCCAAAATACTGAAAATTAGAAGGTACCGTTATATGGGGACTACCAGAAAAAGTGGACCTATATCCATAATTTTTTGTGGAAAAATGTATTACCCAATAGGAACCCAATATAGCAAATTTCAGCGAATTCCGTTGAAAAACGCGGTCAAGAACCCCAAAATACCGAAAATTGAGGGGTACCGTTATATGGGGGGTACCAGAAAAAATTGACCTATATTTATAATTTTTAGTAGGTTTATTTGGTACCCAATAAGAACTCAAAGTACCAAATTTCAGCGAATTCTGTTGAAAAACACGCTCAAGAACCTCAATATACCGAAATTTTGGGGTTACCCTTACATGGGGGCTGTCCGAAAAAATTGACCTATATTTATAATTTTTAGTGGGGATATTGGCTACACAATAAGAACTCAAAGTACCAAATTTCAGCGAATTCGGTTGAAAAACACGCTCAAGAACCTCAAAATACCGAAAATTGGGGGGTATCCTTATATGGGAGCTATGCCTAAACGTGGACCGATATAGCCCATCTTCGAACTTGACCTGCCTGCAGACAAAAGACGACTCTATGCGAAATTTTGGGGCTCTATCTCAATTCGTTTAGACGCTAGAGTGATTACAACAGACAGACGGACAGACGGACATGCATAAATCGTCTTAGAATTTTACGCTGATCAAGAATATATATACTTTATAGGGTCGGAAATGAGTATTTCGATGCGTTACAAACGGAAAAACAAAACTAATATACCCTCCATACTATGGTGGAGGGTATAAAAATGTTTAATTTTCAGACACAAAAACAGTACTTTCCCTTCTTTAAAAAAACGTGTGGCACAAGCAAAACACCTAAATAGGGCGGGACAATTAAGTGAAGGTTGTTACAAAACATTAACCCAATTGACATTTTTTTAATCGGCATTGTTCTCCTTTGGTCATTTCGTTACCGGTTTTACTTGCTCCATAAATATGTATAGGTGTGTACTCTAAAATCATATCCCCAAAATAAAACAATTTTGTAATTAATGTTAAAAATAATAAAATTTCTCTCTTTCATTTCAGGTAAGTTCTCAATGTCATCTTGTCACTTAAAATCAAAAAGGTAAACTACAAATATAGCTTAATTAAGTTTTCATATCAAGAAAAACTAATGGTTTCCATAAAATTACTGTAAAAGGATTATAAATCCTTTATACTACAACACACATTTTGTTTGTTTTGTGGATAAAGAAATTTGGTTTTGAGGTCTCTGGCAGAGCAAAGGGAATTTGCAAAAAAAAAAAAAAAAACAACCAGTAAGGAAAGTAGTATAGTCGGACTGGCCCGACCCGACGAACCGATTTTCGCGAAACTTAATACACACCATTCTAGACTAAATTCAGTACGCTATGCCAAATTTCGTGGCAATCGAAGGATATATAGGGACTTTGGTGCACTATTTACCTTAAAGCGGACGGAACTATATATGGTAGCTATATCTAAATCTGAACCGATATTCACGAAATATAATACACATCGTTCTAGACATAATTTAGTACGCTATGCCAAATTTCGTGGCAATCGAAGGATATATAGGGACTTTGGAGCACTATTTACCTTAAATCGGACGGAACTATATATGGGAGCTATATCTAAATCTGAACCGATTTTCACGAAACTTAATACACACCATTTTAGACTCAATTCAGTAAGCTATGCCAAATTTCGTGCACATCGAAAGATATATAGGGACTTGGGTGCACTATTTACCTAAAATCGGACGAAAATATATTTGGGAGCTATATTTAAAGCTGCACCCATTTTCACGAAATTTAACACACATCTTTCTAAGCATAATTCAGTATGCTATGCCAAATTTCGTGCAAATCGAAGTATATATAGGGACTTTGGTGCACTATTTACCTCAAATCGGACGAAACTATATATGGGAGCTATAACTATAACTGAACTGATTTTTACGAAATTTAACACATATCTTTCTAGACTTAATTCAGTATAGTGTGCCAAATTTCGTGCAAATCGAAGGATATATAGGGACTTTGGTGCACCATTTACATATAATCGGACAAAAATATATATGGGAGCTGTATCTAAATATGAACCGATTTTTCCCAATTTCAATAGGGTTCGTCCTTTGGCCGAATAAGTGACCTTTGTCAAATTTCATCCAATTCGGATTATAAATGCGACCTGCACTTTGCTTACAATTTAACATGGAAAGACAGACAGACGGACGGACCGACAGACATGCCTAAATCGACTTAAAAAGTGATTCTATGCATTTTCTCAAAAGGAACCATGTGTCTATCTCGTTTTCTTTTGCCTGTTACAAACATATGCACAAAGACATAATACCCTGTACCACAGTGTGGTGAAGGGTATAAAAATATAAATTTGTCAATCAAATTGAACCAACATAAGTAAAATGGCTAACTATGGTAGAAGTACTAACAACAATGGAATGCAAAGAAGGATATTGTCTGTATGTAGTACGTGACAGTATGGTGCACCATTTTCGGAAAGTCGGAGGAACCGATATATGGGAGTTATATCTAAATCTGAACCGATTGCAATAAAACTTCGCATTTATTAATCCAGACCTAATTCTGTGCGCTGTGCAAAATTCTGTCTCAATCGGAAAAATATTGGCAGTATGGCGCACCATTTACATAAAATCGGAGAAAACTATATATTGGAGCAGTATCTAAATTTGCTCCGATTTCAACAAGATTAAATTTGGACTTAATTCAGTACGATGTGCAAAATTTTGTGCCAATCGGCCTACATTCGATTCTCTGGTGCTCCATTTACATAATCTCGCAAAAAACTATATATGGGAGCTACATCTAAATCTGAACCGATGTCAACAAAACATGGCATATATCAATCTAGAGCTAATTCAGCATTCTGTGGAAAATATTGTCCCAATCGGATCAATATAGGAAGTTTGGTGCTCCATTTACATAATCTCGCTAAAAACTCTATATGGGAGCTATATATAAATCTGAAATCCGATGTCAACAAAACTTGGCATATATGAATGTAGCACCTAAGTTTGGTGCCAAGACTTCATAACACAAGAATAAAGATACAAGAACTTCGCACATACATATCTATATATTGATAGTCATATAAAAGTTGCATACACGAGTAATGGATTTATATTAACACATGCCTCAGCACATGAACCTCAAGTGTATAATATTGATTGAAAATTGATTGAATTTCTTGACTTGCATTGAATAAGCGACACAAAAGTTGATCCTTGTAACCAAAGTTATGGTGTCGAATTATATACATCACTAGACAGAATGAGAGATTGAGGATATTGTAAAATATGATATGCTAGTATCCAAATCTACGTACATATATGTATGTGCGTATGCACTTCTACCAAAAACTTTC
This sequence comes from Musca vetustissima, assembly GCF_032173495.1. Lineage (NCBI taxonomy): Eukaryota > Metazoa > Arthropoda > Insecta > Diptera > Muscidae > Musca > Musca vetustissima. The sequence goes on along the minus strand of NW_026878028.1, from coordinate 17,037 downwards.
AGTTTTATTGATGCATTTTTCATGTTTCTTTGCCTTCAAATTTTTGACACTTTTGTTATGAACATAAAATTGATATATGCTGAAATAAATTGCAATTAAACTTTTGTTGAATGGATAATATTGAAAAACTTATGAAGGCGTGCATATAGAATAATGGGATTCTTTTAATATGTATAATCCGTACGTTCAGTAAAAAAATTGGAGTGAATAACTAACAACTAAAACTGCAAGGTTAATAAATGTCGCATCGCTTTTTCAAAAATAGAGATATCGTGTTGGTTTTTTATACCATTCACCACACTGTTGTACGGGGTATTATGTCTTTGAGCATATGTTCGTAAGAGGCAAAAGGAATAGAGATAGACCCACGGCTCCTTTTGAGAATATGCATAGAATCACTTTCTGATTCGATTTACGCATGTCCGTCCGTCCATGTATTTGTGTGAACAAAGTGCAGATCGGATTTATGATCCGTTTTGGATGAAATTTGGCAGAGGGTATTAAATAGCATATAGAGTGATAACAAAAAACAAATGGTGTATGCAACGGTTGCTCAATTAGGTGTTTATATATAGCACCCATACATAATTTTATTCGATTTCATACAAATGGTACACCAAAGAATCCAAGTCTGCCCGTTTTAATTTTTCATTGATTTCAGAATGGTTTTTTCAATTGGTTCAAATATCGATCTAAATAGTACATTTAATTTCGCCCAATCCATCTTCATGGTCCTCCAAAGATTCTATGTCTGTTCTATCTACAGTATATTGCAGATATTAACATCTCTTGTACGTACCCAAAGTGACGAAGGGTATCATATAGTCGGCCCGTCCGACATTTGAACTTTCCTTACTGGTTCAGTTTTAAATCAGGTACTTTATTTGCTTTAAAAAACAAAAGCATTAATGCGAAATTCACAAAAAAAAAATAATAACACTGTGCTAAAGAACAACAAAAAATTTATTCATGGGTTCTAATGCACCAATTCTGTTTAGTTGGAGGCCTTGGACCACGAAAATACCTTTGTTTTTTTTTTTTGGGTCACTTCGAAAATTAGTTTTATAACGGTTAATGTAGAGAAAAACGTGGTCTCATAGTTTTTCAATGTGAAACGCGAATAACTTATTTACTTTATAACGGATTTATATATATTTTTTTATAACGGATTTATATATATTTTTTTCGAAGATTAGAATTTTGCCTTTCAAACAAGATATGTATTTGGTAAATCGGTTGAGGATTGGCTGAGTTACAGTGGTTTAAATGTGAAAAAATACGCATAAAAAGACAAAATTTATTTTTCTTCGGATTGTACGATGAATTTATGATATCAAGCCGTATAAGTTTTATTATACTACGGGAAATAAAATTAATTAAGCTTTCGAAAATGAGAAAAAATAAAAAATGGATAACTTATACATAAGGACTCCAACTAAACAGAATTGGTACATTAGAACCCCTGAATAATTTTCGTGTCGCACAGTGTAATTTATGGATAAGGTAATTGTCTCAATTTTTACTTGGACAAAACGAAAGCAACTCTACAGTATAAACAAATGAGGTCTAAATCACTTGAATCCGACTAAATGGAAAAATATTATGTTCCCGGATGGATTAAAGTTAAATATTAAAAAACTGAGACACGAAGAGAATAATTGAAGGCTCGAACATCAATATTGCAAGGGTACTTGGAAGCATGGAGGGGAGTCAATAATGGTATGGAGATGTTTATACCCTTCACCACACTGTGGTACAGGGTGCTGGTAAAAGGAAACGAGATAGACCCATAGTTCCTTTTGAGAATATGCAAAGAATCGCTTTCTGAGTCGATTTATGCATGCCCGTCCGTCTGTCCGTTAAATTAAACAAAGTACAGGTCGCATTTATAATCCGAATTGGATGAAATTTGGCACCGCTCATTCATTTGGCCCAAGGACAACCTCTATTGAAATTGGGAAAAATCGGTTCACATTTATATATATTTTCGTCCGATTTAATGTAAATGGTGCACCAAAGTCCCTATATATCTTTCGATTTGCACGAAATTCGGCATAACGTACTGAAGTGAGCCTAGAATCATGTGTGCCAGGTTTCGTGAAAATCGTCCGATTTAAGGTAAATGGGTCACCAAAGTCCCTATATATCTTACGATTTGCATGAAATTTGGCATAGCGTTCTGAATTAGGTCCACAATGATGTGTGCTAATTTTCGTGGAAATCGATCCAGATTTAGATATAGCTCCCATATATAGCTTCGTCCGATTTAATATAAATGTGGCACCAAAGTTACGTGAAAATCGGTCCAGATTTAGATATAGCTCCCATATATAGTTTCGTCCGATTTTATGTAAATGGTGCACCAAAGTCACTATATATCATTCGATTTGCACGAAATATGGTATGGCATACTGAATGGAACCTGGATTGATGTTTGTCAAGTTTCGTGAAAATCGGTTCAGATTTAGATATAGCTCTCATATATATTTTAATCCGATTTAATGTAAAAGGTGCACCAAAGTCCCTATACATATTTAGATTTGCACGAAATTTGGCATAGCTTTCTGAATTGAGTTTAGAATGATGTGTGCTGAGTTTCGTGAAAATCAGTTGAGATTTTGATATTGCTCCCTTATATATTATCGATTGATTTTATGTAATTGACTCATCAAGGTACCGATATATGGCAGATAGGAACAAAACGTACTGAAATTAGTATAACCTAACCTTTGGCCAGTTTCGTTGAAATCGGTTCATATTTGGATATAGCTTCCTTATATATTTTCGTCCGATTTGCACAACAATCAAATTTTGCACAACGTACAAAATTGGGCATTGAATAACGTAATAGTATACCTAAAGAGTAGTCGAGTAGTATACCTATGGATCAAATTGAGCATCTTATAGATTCAATGCCTAGTAGGTGTGCTGCCGTAATAAAAAATAATGCGTATGCTGATTAACAGCAAAATTTACTTATTTATAAAAAAAAATTAAAATAGTGCTTTAGTTTTGCTCAAGTCAAAATTGGGTCGGCACAGGGCTGTACAGCTATGTGTAAATCTAAACCGATTTCAACAAAACTTAACATACGCCAATTCGTATTTAATTCAGTATGTTGTGAATTAAATACGATTCACAATCGGACACACCTTGGGAGTTTGTTGCACCATTTACATCAAATCGAATTGAAAATATTATTAGTTAAATGACCACCACAGAACAATGTCTATTTCAAGAAATTGTGCATAACAAGTGGTTGCCTAATGTCATCGATAGCCTCATGAATTCAATCTTGAAGAATATTTATTCACGTTGGTCTGTTGGCGCATACCTCATCATTCACATGGCGGAAGAAAGTAAATATATAATTTCCTCCGATTTTATATAAGTAATGTATTACTGTCATAAATAATCTATACGTGTTATCCCAAGATACTTTAAACACCTCTAGTATTTATCCCAAAGTGGTGTACATAGTCAGCACCATACGCCTTAAGTAATTTTCTTACTGGTTTTTCAGAACTCCTTGTATTCTTAATATATATATATATATTTAACAGCCAATCGAATAACAACTATACATGATTATTATTCCAATTAATGCGACCAATTAAATAATTTTTAAAGTAAAATATATTTTTTTTTTCGGTTTGTAAAAATTAATGGCATTTCTTACATTCTTGGAACCATAATCCGATGGTTTCAAATACTTTTTGCCAAACTTGATCCTTTGGTTTATCCTGAGATAATAAAATTTTGCCTGGCACTCAAGTCGAATGCAGCAAAACTTGAAAGATTGCAAAAAGTAAAAAACAAACGCTTTAAAGTTTATTTGTAGTTGCTTTTTAGTTTCTCCGTGATTAAACAAGTTCGAAGTTACGAGTGAAAATGGCATTGATGACATAGCCAATGCATGGACAAATAACGTAAAAGAATATCTAAAAACGTAAAAGGAGAATGTAAGAAAACTGCCAAGTGATGGAAAACAAACTATGTAAAAAAAACTTACAACATAAAGTTTTTCCTACCATTATCCTAAGAAACATGAAAAAAACCGGTAAAGGAAAAAGAAAAAAATGTCAAACGAGGGCGACTATATAATACCCTTCATGACTTTGATATATCGACGCCTCCGAACCATAGTATGCTAAGTCGGTAGAAGCTTTCAAAAGTATTTAAGTTTCTTTAATCGAACGTGCCATGCTACGTCCGATGATTACCCAAATTTCAAAGAATTTAAATTAAGGGGACCCCCCATTCTCGCGGTCAAAATTTTTGTTGATATAATTTGAATCTACACTGATTAAAGAATGTCTCTACAAAATTTCAAGTGAAAATTTCAAGAACTCTTGAAGATATAGCCGATTTATTGTATCAGCATCAAGTGACGGCTGAAGGGCTTCTCAAACTTTAAACGCGTTTTTCTCTAAACGTTTTTTTGCGAATGGCGGGCACGATAACTCAAAAACTAATAACCTAATCGGTTCCAAATTTTGCAACGTTTCTCTGGGAGTGTATAGCTCTCGTATGAACTAGGATAAAGCCAATCGGTGAAGATCTTCCTTATTTTTTAACTTGGTTTTTGGTAAAAAATCGGCGATTTTTCAAAAATATTTTTTCAAAGGTCCACCATTTTGTTAATTTTAGAGCGAAGTCAATAATCCTAGTTCATACGAGAGCCAGACATGTACTCTTTCTAACACCGTTGGATTTTTCGATTCCGATGTTCCAGTGAGGAGTTATAATGCCCGCCATCAAAAATAAGGACTTTTCTTTAATTGCAAAAAACAACAACAAAACAATAACAATATTTTTTTGTAATTTATTTTTCTTCTCTTTTAAATATTCAATTATATATGTGCAAAGTTACAAACCTTAACAAGCATTGGTATTGATTTACCAGCCCATTGAAAATCTTGAAAAAATAAAATCGAGAATGGGGGGGGTTCCCTTAAGGACCGTAGTATCTAAAAACGTAAATAACTTTAAAACATGCTAAGTCAACTTAGCATACTATGGTTCGGAGGCGTCGATATATATACCAGAGATGTTCCTAAGATTTTTATTTTTGAAGTTCCATTGTCATGAAACGGTATAAATGTGTTATCCTAAAGCCGTTGGTGTACCATGCATGTGAAGGAATCTGGGCCGATTTAGTGCAAATTTGGTATACGAGCTTTAATTACGTACAAACTTACTTACTTAGCTGGCTTGTTACACAACGGTTGTTCCATAAGCCGAGCTTAAAAAAAGATTTCCAAGCGCGTCGGTCTTGTGCACAAGTCCACAAATTTGGAAGACCACGTTCTAAGATGTTGTTTTCTACTTGGTCTTTCCATCTAATTCGTGGCCTTCCCCTTCTACGGGAACCATCAGTAGGCTCATTTTTATATGCCCTTTGAGCTGGGGCATCTTCATTCATCCACACAACATGGCCTAGCCACCGTAGTCGCTGCAGCTCAATACGACTGACTATGTCGATGTCCGCGCATAAATTGTAAAGCTCGTGGTTCATGCGACGCCGATATTCACCGTCGACGCAGATCGGCCCGTAGATCTTTCGGAGAATTTTTCTCTCAAACACCCCAAGAGCTGCCTCATCTGCTTGCGCAAGTACCCATGCTTCTGATCCATATAATAGCACGGGTAGTATCAGCGTCTTGTAAAGTGTGAGTTTGGTCTGGTGGGAGGTGGCCTTGTTTCTAAACTGCTTTAATTACACTGTGCTACAAAATAACAAAAATTTTTTTCAGGGGTTCTATTGTACCAATTCAGTTTAGTTGGAGTCCCTGGATCACGAAAATACCTTTGGTTTTTCTGGGTCACTTCGAAAATTAATTTAATAACGGTAAACATGGAGAAAAACGTAGTTTCATGGATTTTCCATTTGAAAATTGAATAACTTATTTACTTTATAACGGATTTATATTATTCTTTTTTTCTTTCGAATACTACAATTTTTCCTTTTAAACAAGATATATATTTGGTAAATCGGTTGAGGATTGGCTGAGTTACAGCGGTTGAAATGTGGAAAAATACGCATAAAATGACAAAATTCATATAAGTTTTATTATATTACGGGGAAGAAAATTAAATTAGCTTTCAAAAATGATAAAAATCAAAAAAATCGGTTAAAAAATGGATGACGTATACACATTTTTGTATTGATTCTATGCATATTCTCTAAAGGAAATATGGGTCTATCTCGTTTCCCTTTGCCTGTTGCAAACATAACGGTTTGTAACAGGAAACGATACAGACCCATATTTCCTTTAGAGAATATGCATAGAATCAATACAAAAATGTGTATAAGTCATTCATTTTTTAACCGATTTTTTTGATTTTTATCATTTTCGAAAGTTAATTTAATTTTCTTACCCGTAATATAATAAAACTTATATGGCTTGATATCATAATTTCATCGTACAGTCCGAAGAAAAATAAATTTTGTCACATTATGCCTATTTTTTCACATTTCAACCGCTGTAACTCAGCCAATCCTCAACCGATTTACCAAATATATATCTTGTTTGAAAGGAAAAATTGTACTCTTCGAAAGAAAAAAAGAAAAGTATAAATCCGTTATAAAGTAAATAAGTTATTTAAGTTTCAAATGGAAAATCCATGAAACCGTGTTTTTTCTCTATATTTACCGTTATAAAATTAATTTTCGAAGTGACCCAGAAAAACCAAAGGTATTTTCGTAGTCCAGGGACTACAACTAAACAAAATTGGTACATTAGAACCCCTGAAAAATTTTCGTGTCGCACAGTGTTATGTACGATATGAAAAATATTACATGAACGACCAACACATGGACAATCATAAATCATAACAATCTTTTCACAACCTTAAGACCTTAAATTTTGACGTTCGTTGGAGCTTCACTTTCACCTCAAATCTCTGTTCCGTACTGTTTCATTTATCGTCCTTCTTATTTAGTCGCTTAGAATAGAACGCATTGTTGGTTTAATTTTTATAACCTTCACCACACTGTGGTAGAGGAGCTGATGCAAATGTGGTATAGGTTGATAATGTGGTAGGGGAGACTGGGGCACCTTCGGCATCGGGGCACCTTCGGCAATCGCGTTTTCGATATGAAGCTCTGACCCCACATCACTAGTTTCGATACATAGGTATCGAATATATAGGTTTTTGTATTTTTATAGATGTTTCTGTAATATTTCAATTCCATTTCGTAAGTATTTCGTGTATAAAACTTTTTAAATATTTAAGACAATACTATTAAAAAGTGGTTAAGTACGATGTGTATTATTATAAAAATATTAAAAAATATATTGTTTTTACAAAACAGATCGGAAGAAATGAAAAAAAAAACTATAAAAAGTACATTCGGGGTACATTCGGCATTTTAAAGTGGGGCACATTCGGCCATATACAGATTGTGCAATATAATTTCCGTAAAATGTTTTTGAGTTTGTCGTTAAAACTAATCCTTTAATATGGCTCGAAATTACATATCTAAGATCAAACGTGCTTTTATTGACGAAAATGCGATAGAAAACCTCTATTTGTGATGGTGTGTGAAACCTTGACATGTAAACGTCCGCCGCTAGAAAATAAAGCCCTATAATTCAAATATTGGGTGGCGTATTAAAACCAAATAGAGCCTTTAGAGGATCAGAATTTCAACCAGACTGATAGCGATGACAATTACCCGGCTATGACTATGGTGCCGAATGTGCACCATCAAATGCCGAAGCTACCCCGGGTTGGGGCACATTCGGCGAATTTGACTTTTTTTACAAAACTGTAAAATTTTTTAACTAATACCATTTTTTACATCTTTTTGATACAATTTTTTATAATTAAGTGAACGGACAGTAATCAACCATAAAGTTGTTTTATATGTTAAATAAGTACTAAGATATAGAGCTCTAAAAAAGTGCCGAAGGTGCCCCAGTCTCCCCTATATTAACTTTTTTTATAAACTTTTTAGAATAACTGAAACATGTTCTATAGTTTGTTGTTCTCAAAAAATAAGATAGCAATGATCTCATTAATTTATTTAACTCAGGTTGAGAATCAGTAGCAAAAATTAAATTTTTCATGAAATTGACTTTTTTCGGTTGAAGTTTAAAACTATTTTTTGTTTTACAGATGTATTTTAATCTTTATTATTAAAGCATTAAAATAATTAGTAAGTAGTAAAAATCAAATAATATGCGCGATTGCACCACATATTTACCAATTTAGGAAAAAAACTATACATTTATTCAGTACACACAAGTGCAGTTAATGTGGTATACCTTGAGTCTATATGAAAAAAAAACCAGCACAAGACGAAATCTCATTACTATTTTAAACATTTGTCCTCTACGAGAGCCCTCCATGAATCACAAGGATGAAAAACAACGCCTATGAGTTTTAACTGCTTCTCCATACACAAATTAAATATTGCCATGTGTAGACGTTATTATATAATAAAAATTATTAAATTAAATATTAAAATTATTATAATTCGCATTCATTAAAAACACTAAATTATATAAGATATCAATTGGAAGTGAAAATTATACTATACCACATTAACATCATGTGGTATACCACATTACCTGCACCTTTTTTAAAATCACTTTCAATGGATTTTCAAATATTTTTTCAAATATCTGTTAAATTGTTAGAATAATATTATTTTCAAAGTGATACATGCAAAGACAACACATGTAGCATGTGAAGTGTAAAAAAAATTAATCGGATAAAAAATAACAAGTGAAAAAGCCCTCCACCATAGATATACTGACAGGTACTTGACATGAAAATATAGGGAAAATACCAAAAATTGGACCTATTTCGACATTTCCACAAACCGGTTATATAAACCACAATGTAAACTATAAAACAAATTTCAGAAATATTTAGTGGACAATTATACTCTCAGTTTTATGGATAAAGAGGGTGTATACATTTTGACACGGTTATAATGGTTCTAGACCCCATGTTTCTTTGGACCAAATTTGTTTCAGAAAATTTTGATCCTATTATTTCTTCCAAACATAGTTCAAGTTCCAAGATGGGGAATATCGGTCCACTCCTTCTGCTAGCTCCCACACAGGGGTTATAGTTCAGGTGATATGATTACAACAGAGTTTCTAGAACCAAACCCATAACGCGGAAAAAATTGCATAACAATTTTAATATAAACCAGTAAGGAAAGTAGTAAAGTCGGACGGGGCCGACTATATGATACCCTTCACCACTATGGGTATATTAAACAGGACTTTAACATGAAATTGAATGAAATAAAATATGTGATATTTATCTAAATATGAATCTACCAAGATCTATGTGATTAGTTTGTTGCAATGGGACAAAAGTATGCAAATCGACTTCAAACAAATATAAATAGGTCATCCGTTGGGCTATGTCTGTACTTCTAGAAAACGCAACTACGTAATTCAATGTTCAATTTTGTACGATGCGCAAAAGTTGATGTCAATCTGACTAACATGAGGAGTTTGATGCCCAATTTACTTGAAATCAGGCGAAATCTATCCAAATATTAAGCGATTTCAAACAAATTTGTCACAGATTGGGTTATACTAATTTCAGAACATTTTGTTAGTGGTTCCTTGCGTCAATTACTTAAAATCAATCTATAATAAAAGGAAGCTATATCTAAATCTGGACCGATTTTCATTAAACAAGGAACATCACTCGGCTCAATTTAGATATGCCAAATTTCCATATATATATATTTGGTGCACCATTTACATGAATTTTATGTAAATGATGCACTAAAGTCTTTGATTTGCACGAAATTTGGATTTATAAGTAAATGAAGAACTCAAAATATGGCCGAATGCACAAAACATACTGAAATAAGTGTAACCTAACATGTGACAAGTTTCGATGAAATCGGTTTAGATTTCGGTATTATGCTTTTAATTTATTTACATAATTTTGTCCCATTGTAAGAAGCAACTCTATATATCTGACCAAAATTTAGTATAGGTTGCAGGATGACATGTTTAATTTCATGTTAATGGACCTACACAAATGCGACGTCGGTAAGGATTCCATATGTTGAATATACCCAAAGTGGTTTGTTTCTGTTAAATGCCTGCAAGGAAAACACCTTTCCTGACAAAAATAAAGTTTTCACCAAAGCATTCAACTATTTGTGTCACCCAAATTTGCAAACAGCTGCAGCATTAAATATTCAAAGTTTTCCTCATGGAAATTTACAAAAAACTATTGATGGAAAATTCTATTCAGCTGAAAATTCCATTAAAATAATTTTGAGAGAAAAAAAATATTTCAAATTCTCTGAGAATGCACAAATCCAAATGCATTACTAATCCCGCATAGTGTGCTAAAATCGGAATATGGTGTGGTATGCCGAGAATCGTGGCTAGTTTAAAATTAAATATTCATGGACATATCAATGGTGGAGTTGATGCCTCCTCCATTTCGTGATTTTCTGACTTGTGTGTTTGATGTTTGTGGCCCCAAGTCTTAGCAACATCGCATGGGTGTGTGTTTAGATTGCCTAGTTTTCAGTTTTGTTTTGTTTTTTTTTTTTTTTTTTTTTTTTTTTCTAAATATTTCAATCATCATCTGGTATTGTTCGGACATGTTTTTTACGAAACTTTTCTACGTAGTAGTTTTCTTTGTTATACCCTTCACCACACTGTGGTACAGGGTATTATGTCTTTGTGCATATGTTTGTAGCAGGCAAACGGAAGCGAGATAGACACATGGTTCCTTTTTGGGAATATGCATAGATTCACTTTCTATGCCGATTTATGCATGTCCGTCCGTCCGTCTGTCTGTCTGCCTGTGCATATCTAAATCTGAAGCGATTTTCTCAAAACTTGGCAGACATCACTCTAGGTTCATTTCAGTACGTTTTGTCAAAATTCGGATCATAAATGCGACCTGTACTTTGTTCACAATTTCCAGATTTAGATATACCTCCCATATATAGTTTCGTCCGATTTCATGTAAATGGTGCACCAAAGTCCCTATATATCCTTCGATTTGCACGAAATTTGACATAACGTACTGAAATGAGCCTAGAGTGATGTCTGCCAAGTTTTGAGAAAATCGCTTCAGATTTAGATATACCTCCCATATATAGTTTCGTCCGATTTCATGTAAATGGTGCCCCAAAGTCCCTATATATCTTTTGATTTGCACGAAATTTAGCATAACGCACTGAATTAAGCCTAGAGTGATGTCTGCCAAGTTTCGAGAAAATCGGTCCAGATTTAGATATAGGTCCCATATATTTTCGTCCGATTTCATATAAATGGTGCACAGTAATGTCTGCCAAGTTTCGAGAAAATCGGTCCAGATATAGCTCCTATATATATTTTCGTCCGATTTAATGTAAATGGTGCCCCAAAGTCCCTATATATCTTCCGATTTGCACGAAATATGGCATAACGTACTGAATTGAGCCTAGAATGATGTCTGTCTTGTTTCGTGAAAATCGGTCCAGATTTAGATATAGCTCCCATATATAGTTTCGTTCGATTTTATGTAATTGGTGCGCCAAAGTCTACATATATCTTGCGATTTTCGCGAAATTTGGCATAACTTACTGAATTGAGTCTAGAATGATGTCTGCCAAGTTTCGTGAAAATCGGTCAAGATTTAGATATAGCTCCCATATATATTTTCGTCCGATTTCATGTAAATGGTGCACCAAAGTCCCTGAATACCCTTCGATTTGCACGAAATTTGGCATAACGTACGGAAATGAGCCTAGAGAGAGGTCTGCCAAGTTTCGAGAAAATCAGTCCAGATTTCTATATAGCTCCCATATATAGTTTCGTCCGATTTCATGTAAATGGTGCACCAAAGTCGCTATATATCTTTCGATTTGCATGAAATTTGCCTTGTTTCGTTAAAATCGGTCCAGATTTAGATATAGCTCCCTTTTACTATAGATAGATTTTAAGTAATTGACGCACCAAGTATCCAATAGGCTGATAGGAACAACACGTTCTGAAATTAGTATAACCTAACCTAACATGTTTGTTTGAAATCACTTAATATTTGGATAGAGCTTCCAGGTATATTTTCGCCCGATTTCAAGTAAATTGGGCATCAAACTCCTCATGTAGTCAGATGGACATCAAATTTTACACAACTTACAAAATGAGCATAGAATTTCGTAGTTGCGTTTTCTAGAAGTACAAACATATCCCAACGGATGACCTATTTATATTTGTTTGAAGTCGATTTACATACTTTATGGATAGATCTAGGTAGATTCACATTTAGATAAATATCACATATTTTATTTCATCCAATTTCATGTTAATAGTCCTGTTTAATATACCCATAGTGGTGAAGGGTATCATATAGTCGGCCCCGTCCGACTTTACTAATTTCCTTACTGGTTATTATGTGACTTGAGTCTGTTATTGAAATGATAAGATATCCGTTGAATATGCGGCAATGCACTGATTTTGGAAGTTGGTTGGAGTTTTGAAATTGTTTTGATATTTAATTAAGTCCGGAGTTCTATTGTTTAAGACAAATAAAGCTCTGATTTTCTGATTCAATATTACTGTTATGGTTGGACGAATTTGGACTGATATCAAACTGAGTATGTAACACATTAAAGAGACGGAAAATAAAAAAATAGAAAATTAAGCGAATCGTATTTATCGGCAATTGGATTTAAATCTAACATATCTAACGTTTTCAACATGTTTGCTCGATATAACTTGCAGTTAAAACCTTTTTTTCGATTTTTCGATTCGATCAGCGAGATATTTCCGCCCTCTAGTGTTGTAATGGGTAACTAAATAATATCTGAATACGTAAGCACCTGTAAATATTTAAGTGTAACTCCAAAATCAGAGTACATACGACAATATGATTGGTTTCAAGTTAAAGGTCAACCACTACTCTTATATATATAATCAACTTCTCGGGTCTATGTCCTCCGCGGGTAAATATATACCTCATAGAATACAAATTTTGTCATTTTTCACACAAAAGTCAGGGTCCATTTGACCCGCTAAATACTGACCGACCTTTATCAAAACAGGCATCTTATTCTTTAGCCCGATCCCCTTCTCCATGTCAAATTTCGCGATGTTTGGGTCATAGTTGCGGCCTCTGGAGCGATCAGAAAATCGGACAAAAATAAAGTTTTTGGTCCATATCATCCCCTAAATATTAACCGATCTTTACCAAAAACAATAGGGGTATTCATTGGCCAGAACCCATCGTACATGCAAAATTTCGTGAAGATTGGTCCATAACTGTGGCCTGTATCGTGTTTACAAATTATAACGGACAGACGGACGGACACACATGTCTAGATCGACTCAGCTATTCATGATATGACGATCGGTATACTTAAAAGTGGGTCTAGGATCAATATTTCGCGGCGTTACAAACTTTTGGGGTTGCACAAAGCTATAATACCCTGACAACATAGTTGTGTAGAGTATAAAAATACGCGCCCTTTACGTCTCTAAAAAAATTCCTTAAAAATGCACGTCTCTGTAAATCCATAAATAAAGTTTAAAAATCCAAGCCTCTGCAAGTCCCCAAAATTTTTTTCAAACGTCCAAAAATCAAATTGAGCTCAAGATTGGTCCATAACTGTGGCCTGTATCGTGTTTACAAATTATAACGGACAGACGGACGGACACACATGTCTAGATCGACTCAGCTATTCATGATATGACGATCGGTATACTTAAAAGTGGGTCTAGGATCAATATTTCGCGGCGTTACAAACTTTTGGGGTTGCACAAAGCTATAATACCCTGACAACATAGTTGTGTAGAGTATAAAAATACGCGCCCTTTACGTCTCTAAAAAAATTCCTTAAAAATGCACGTCTCTGTAAATCCATAAATAAAGTTTAAAAATCCAAGCCTCTGCAAGTCCCCAAAATTTTTTTCAAACGTCCAAAAATCAAATTGAGCTCAACCCCAATGACAACTGATGTCATGCACTAGTGAATGTGTGTGTAGCCATCCACCCTGCCTTAGGTAAAAGTCAATCCCATTTTAAAACCCAAAACATATTGTATATCCATTTGTTTTCTACCACAAAACTTCTGTTTATATGAGTTTATACTGCGGTTTTAATCCCTGTTGTGTCAATGTAAATAAAAAATCCCATTTACAATTTGTTTGTTTTCTGTTTATTTCAATTGTTTGCATGACTAAAATCGTCTGCAAAATGTATGTATGTATGCATTGTGTTAATTGTTTTTTGTGATTAAAAACATTTTATCTGTAAGTCATTGGCCATTATCCGCATCACCCCAAAAATCCACCAGAAAACAATTCATGTTATTGTCGTCATTGTTGTTGTTATTGTTTTGCATTTAATTCCCATTTTTTTATCTCTCCCTCTGTTTTGCATGTGGTCACAAACTTGATTGTTTTCACATTTTCTGAAAGATTTAATAAAAACGTATATCGGTGCGCTGGCATAACTTATGGTATTTTCAACATTTTGGACACATTAATTTATCAATAAAATGTTTTTTGTGAATTAATGATATTTAATTAGCGTAAATGGTCGCATAAACAGAGAGAAGATTGAATGGAATTGTAAATATTGCCTATCAAACATAGAATGATAAAAATTGTTAATAATGAAGATGACAATATCGGTGCAGTACGAGGGCCGTACACTGGGCCGTATTATTTACATGCATATAGCATGAGACCTTTACGTGGAAGTATGCTGGGACGTATTATTATTATTGTCCGTATTGTATACGCCTATGTTCATCGTACATAGAAAACTTAAATAAATCCTGAAATAAATAGTTTGCTTGTAAGGTTCTGGTGTATGTATTCTCATTTATGCATTTACTCACGTAGTCGAGGTTCGTCACAGAAATTTATATTTGCTATATCATTCAAAATATTACAATCCAACACGGTCAAAACTCTTGTTGGGCGTTGGAATGAATAAAACCACAACAATTAAATTTTATTAAAAAAGTTGATGTTTAATTTCCAAAAGACAAAATAGAACTAAAAAATATGAAAACTATTTCTGTTGTCACCAACTACAAAAACTTAGAGTCAAGGCTAACTTGACGGAAAAAGAAAATACAAAATCAAAGATCACATAAAAATAATATTTTTAAAGTAACTTATTATTGAGTATTTTCCGGCCGCCACACCCTATGTTCTGAAGTCTGTCTGCATACCCTAAATATATATTGCCTAGATTCTGTGAAATGCATAATCAAACTAAACCCAACAGCTCTTCGTAACTTTTTATTCAATTGAATGCCAGAGACCTGGCGGAACTCCTGAAGACTAGTGCATGAGGCATCTTGCTAATTGCCAAGCTGGTTCACACAAGCTTTGGCTGCAATTAAGAGTCTCATGGAAGCCAAAACAAATGGAAGAAATGAAGCTGTAAGTTTCGATGATACAGTTGTATCGGATGACAAAATGTGTGCGCTTAAATTTTACCAGCAACATCCTGCAAAGCCGAATAGGTGCAAAAGAGCAGTTTTCAGGAAAGCTAAAAACTTGTAAATGGAAGCTTTCCTATAATTTACGCCAGAGGAAATAAGCTCCGCCATTCACAAGATTAAACCATGCTCGAGCATGTTGAGTTCAGGGTACAAAACTCGAAGAGCCGCAAGATTAAAATGGATGTCCCGCAAGGAGGTGTCATCTCGTCCTTGCTCTCCAACTTTTATATTTCAGATGGTATTAAACACGTCACATATGCTGACGATTGTTCGATCCTTGCATTTGGAGTAGATGTCACTGAAATCGAAGGCAAAATCAACAACGGAAACAATTTTTTTTTCATTAAAGGCGGGACCATTCCAACGGTCCAGAATCCTAAAATACTCAGAGTCACCTTTTGATAGCCTCCTGACATTCTCCAGACACGCCGCAGCGCCGAAAACAAAAAGTAGTAAGGTACTCAAAGCCATCTCAGGCACCACATGGGGCAAGGACAAGGAGGTGCTCATGAATACATACAACTACGATTTTCCAGTTTGGACTTCGTCTATTAGCGATTCGCAATTGAGAATGCTTCACAGTCAGACAGTCCAGCAAGCTGTCAATGAGCCTGAACCAAATCGTATCGTTATCTGAAAACGCAAAATTATTTCCAGAAATTATTCAATAGAGTTTAATATTTTTGAATAGCCCCAATACAAATGTCCACTTATCGGTATTTTGATGTTCCTACCATTTGGAATATTATGTTCTTGCAATAAAAAAATATCCCTTAAAATACAATTTCAACATAAGACAAATGGTATAAACATCGATAAAAGAAAAGGAAAATCTATTCCCCGATTCCTATGATCAACAAGAAATTTATAATTCAAAACAGGTAGCCCGATTTCATTTAAATTGCGGCTGTTAGTGTACTCACAACATTCGCCCATTCATTGTTTATCATAAAATAAATATAAAATAACTAAAATTTGATATTCATTGGATAATCTATCCAATGAACTGCATATAGCCCATCAGCTTTCATCAGTTTTATTATTTTTCCTGTAATATTATTACGGCTATGCAAATTTCAATTTTTCAATCGATAAACATATTCTCCATCACTCGGAGTATTTGTTCGATTTCAATTTTGTCTAAAAGCAATCATAAAATTCTGTCATTATTCAAATAACAAAAACAAAACAATAAGAAGTCCTCAAAAAAATAAATAAAGGATGATGAAAGAGGATAACATCAATAAATAAAATAAAATAATGGACAATCATCAATGAAGGGAATGAAGGTCATCAGTGAAGCGGAACGTGGAGGTAAACACACGAAACTGCAAATAACAATAGCCATAATAAATTCAGTGAAACTAACCTCAAATTGTTGTATATAAATAAACTTGAACTGAATGTCATCGAAAAAAAAAACATGAACACACTACAGGGGGATTTTATATGCCACAAAAATGTTGACTGTATAAAATAAATAATTGTTTTCTTCGAACGATAAATGCAGTAATGTGAGCGATAATGAGTTACTGATAAGCTCGCTAATTTATAAAAAATATTCAAATATTTTTAGAAAGCTAATCAGC
>NW_026878027.1:0-23075 GCF_032173495.1 Musca vetustissima | reverse complement strand
TTGAATTGAATAATTTATTTTCGAAATAATTAAGAAACGTTAATTTCAAATAAATATTAAAAAAATAATTATTTTAAAATTTTTGCAGACTCTATTAAAGAAAGTGTACGGAGAGACCCACATTGAATCCTGGGTACCAAAACTGAAAGGTGCCAGGATTTTTTTGGATTAATTTGCGAATTATTTCAACTATTTCACAATATATGGTAAGTACTAAAATATCGTTAATTAATGTTTTAATATGATAAAATAAATTTACAAAGGCAAGTGTTGAACATTAAAAAATAGTCATTTTTTTAATTCAGAATTCTGGATAATCAATAATATTTTATATTCCTAAGGTAACGTATACGTATTGTCATCACGTATACGGCTCAAAAATCATACCACTAAATATTGAAACCAAGGCAGAATACTTTTCAAAACCTCAAAAACCAAAGCAAGCTTCAGTTAGTCCTTGAAACTTTTTTTTTTTTTTTTAAATAAACCCTTCTGTAAGGCTTTGTAAATATTTTTTTAAAAATTAAAGTTTGTAATAAGACATAGGAAAATATATAAAAAAATCAGTTAATCCTCAAAAAAAAAATTGTAACTCCACGTTTCGTCCAAAAATGTATTTTTATGCCCTTCACCACACTGTGGTACAGGGTATTATGTCTCTGTACATATGTTTGTAACAGGCAAAATGAAACGAGATTGACACATGGTTCCTTTTGAGAATATGCATAGAATCACTTTCTAAGTAGATTTATGCATGTTCGTCCGTCCGACTGTCTGTTTGTCCCTGTTGAATTGAAAACAAAGTACAGGTCGCATTTATGATTCGAATTGGATGAAATTTGGCACAGCTCATTTATTTGGCCCAAGGACGAACCCTATTGAAATTGGGATAAATCGGTTCAGATTTAGATATAGCTCCCATATATATATTTTCGACCGATTTAATGTAAATGGTGCACCAAAGACCCTAAATATCTTCCAATTTGCACGAAATTTGGCACAGCTTACTAAATTGAGTCTAGAATGATGTTGGCTAAGTTTCGTAAAAATCGGTTCAGATTTAGATATAGCTCCCTAAGAACCTATATATTCTTCGAACCTATAGATTTGGTATAGCGTACTGAATTAACTCCAGAATGATGTGTGCTAAGTTTCGTGAAAATCGATTCAGATGTAGATATAGCTCCCATATATAGTTTCGTGAGTGGGTGAGTGAGTGAGAGAGAGGAGAAAGAACGCTGGGAATTCAAAGTCCAAGAGTCCAAACGGAAATTGATTGGAAGCATTGTTATGCAAGGTCATCGTATTTTATTTTGGTTTTTCCATTCTTTATTCTTTCTTTTTATGCTCTCAAACATTTGTTTTTGTTTGTTTGTGGTTTTAGGTTTTGGAAAAAAACCCCCGCCAATGGAATGAGTAATGATGGTGTTTCATATATACGAGTATCAACAATTATGTATGTACTCACAAAAAATAAAGAAATATATTTAGAAGTCATTGATGATAACATAGAGTAGATGGGAGGGACAGGAGAGCCAAAACGCACACAGAAGGAGAATTTTGGAAACGTAATAATAATTATTGTTGTGTAGTGGCGTATACGTGTTGACAATACGTATACGGCCAAGTATTTTTGATTTTCAACTATATTTTTATGATATGGTAATTATTATTTTAAATTTTACTAAAATAATCATGCTTAAAGTTATAATCGATTTAATCGGTCTATTAAGAAAATTAACAAAGTAAATTAAAGTCTTCCAGAATTTTTACCATAACTTTGCTTTGTTGCAAGTTATATTAATATTAGAATTTATATTTTATACCGAGAGTCGCCACTTTCCAAAACATGGTCATTCATGTAAATCCATTAAACGTAGCAAAAGTTATGGCTTCCACAAGAGGCTTACGAAAAAAAGATAAATTTTGATCACCATGAGTTCCTATATATTATGTGCCATATCAGTACTTTTTGATAAGTTAAATTAACAAAAGGTATATTGATTTTTAAAATACGATATTACTCTTGCATAATCTGAAGATTTCACCAAAATATTCCAGTTATTTTCAAAGTTATGATCGTTTTAATAACCTTACTCAGAAAATGGACAACTTTCAAAAAGTGAGACACTTCTACAATTTTACCATAACTCCGGGATATAATTGGCTAAATTTATATTATAATTTCTATTTAATACTGAGAGCATCCTGTTTCCAAATCATGTTCATTCATGTCAAACTATTGAACGTAGCAAAAGTTATGGCTTGTAGAAGAGACTTACCAAAAAAATCGATAAAATTGTATCAATTTGGGCACCTCTTTATTGTTGTCTATATAATTAATTTTTTCTTCGGCTATATAATTGTAATGAGATTAAATACTACGATACGATATTTCTCTTCAAAAATCAAGAGATTTTACTAAGATCATTTGATTATTTTCAAAGTTATGGGCGATTTAATGACCTTACTAAGAAAATTACCAAAGTACCAAAAATTGTAGTCTTCTATATTTTTTACCATAACTCCGGAATTTAGTTAGCTATATTTTTATTATAATTTATATCTTTTACTGAGAGTCTACTCTTTCCAAATCATGCTCATTCATGTCAAACTAATGAACTTAGCCAAAGTTATGGCTTCTAGAAGAAACTTACCGAAAAATCGATTAAATTTTAATAATTTGGGTACCACTTTATTGTTGGCTATATAATTAATTTTTTCTTCGGCTATATAATTGTAATGGGATTAAATGTTACGATACGATATTTCTCTTAAAAAATCAAGAGATTTTACTCAGACCATTCGATTATTTCCAAAGTTATGATCGATTTTATAACCTTACTTAGCAAATGGTCAAAGTACTAAAAATGTAAGTCTTCTCAAATTTTTACCATAACTCCGGGATATAGTTGGCTAAATTTATATTATAATTTTTATTTAATACTGAGAGCATCCTCTTTCCAAAACATGTTCATTCATGTCAAACTAATGAACTTAGCCAAAGTTATGGCTTCTAGAAGAAACTTACCGAACAAATCGATAAAATTGTATTAATTTGGGTACCTTTTTATTGTTGGCTATATAATTAATTTTTTCTTCGGCTATATAATTGTAATGGGATTAAATGTTACGATACGATATTTCTCTTCAAAAATCAAGAGATTCTACTAAGATCATTTGATTATTTTCAAAGTTATGGTCAATTTAATGACCTTACTAAGAAAATTACCAAATTACCAAAAAATTATGTCTTCTGTAATTTTTACCATAACTCCGGAATTTAGTTAGCTATATTTTTATTATAATTTATATTTTTTACTGAGAGTCTACTCTTTCCAAATCATGTACATTCGTTTCAAACTGTTGAGCGTAGCAAAAGTTATGGCTTCTAGAAGAGGCTTACCGAAAAAAAAACGATAAACCATTAACAGTTTGGATACCTATTTATTTTTGGTAATTATACAAATTTTTTGGTCGGTTAAATAAATATACCGAGTTTAAATTTTAGGATACGATATTGCTCTTCAATAATCAATAGATTTTTAATATATCATCTAACTATTTTCAATGTTATGAGCTAGTTAACGACTTTACTGAGAAATGACCAAAGGACCAAAAAATTTTGTCTTCTGTATTTTATACCATAACTCCGGAATTTAGTTAGCTATATTTTTATTATAATTTATATTTTTTACTGAGAGTCTCCTCTTTCCAAATCATGTTCATTCATGTCAAACTAATGAACATAGCCAAAGTTATGGCTTCTAGAAGAAACTTACCGAAAAATCGATTAAATTTTAATAATTTGGGTACCTCTTTATTTTTGGCAATTTTACAAATTTTTTATTCGTTTATATCAATGTAGGCTGTTTAGTTTTTAGCATCCGATATTTCTCTTCAAGAAACTATAAATTTGACCTAGATAGTTCGATTATTTTCAAAGTTATGGGCGATTTAATGACCTTACTCAGAGCATACCCCAGGGAAAAAAAATTCCTACTCCTTTGCCATTTTTACTGTAACTCCGATATTTAGACAGCTTAATTTCTATAATAATTTATATTTTTCCCTGAAAGCCTTCCCTTTCCATAGCATGTCCATTCTTGTAAATCGATTAATAATTGCCAAAGTTATGCCTCGTGGAAAATGAATGCACAAAAAATATCTTCATATTTCGAAATTGCAATATGTGAATATTTTTTCATGATATCTCTGATAATTAAAGAAATATATGAAAATATAATAAATTTTATGTATCTAAGGTTATTCACTATGTATATGGGACTATTATTTTGAATATTTAATGGCGTATACGTATTGACAATATGTATACGCCTAGAAGAACGATAACTAAAGGCCGGCTCTGTTAGTATTTAATGGCGTATACGTATTGTCACTACGTATACGTTCGAATATTTCGGTTTTCAAATCTGATATATTAAAATATACAAAACTACGGGGAAAAAAAATTTTTTGTTATTAAAACCCAAAAAACTAAAACCGAAAATATGCATCTTATCAGTAAAACCCCGAAATCAAAAAATTCCCATAACACTACCTCAACAAAATTTTTCGAAACGTATGTTGGAAAAAAACTACAACAATGGAAATATTTTTTTGTGATTGACAAACATGAAGCCGCACGACAAAAAAATTCTTCAATGACTTGACGAAATTCTAATCTTCAAACCTCCCCAAAAAAATACTCATTGATATTTTCTGAACGAATTGCGGCGGTATAACTGCTTCAGACCAGTTAGTTAATTTACAATGTCCATATTTAGTCCGTACTATATATTTTTCGATAATAAAAGTACTAAATTTGTGTGGTGCCAAAAAACACAAAAACAATTAACATGTTATAATTTTACAACAACACCAAGTGTGTTCGAATAAAAATAATACGAAACGATTTAGAACCCCATAACCATCAACCATATTGGTATGTTATCGTAATCACGTAATATGATAACCAAAAATTTTGTGTAGCGGACGGAGCCATAACTAAAGGTCACAAATACGCTCGCACACACACACCTGGGTTATACATAACAGTAATGCATAGAAATTATAATTAGAATAGTAATAATAATAAAAAAAAAATATTTGTTGTTGTAGATAACTATTAATTGGCCGTATATTTTTGGCTTTCAAACATATCGTAGAGCACAGCCAGCCAACCAGAGGCCCAAAAAAAAAACGAATATCTATGCTCAAACAATATTGACCTTGGTATAAAAAAATAAAATATAGTGGGTTTTTTTACGGGCAGATAACTTATATGTTCATTGTATGGGTTTTGAAAAAAATTGTACTTGTGGAGGTGGAGGAAAAACTCAGCATGATAAAACATAAAAATTCGTTCTTAAAAAATATTGAAGGGTTAATCTACAATTAATATTTATTTGTCATAAAAAAATAATGTTAATTTTACTTAAAGAACCCTTCGCCGAATTTCTAAGTTCCATAGCTAACCATTTATTAGAGCAAAAAATATGGAAACCCGTACGTATACATATTGTCAATATGTATACGCAACCTTGAATACTTTTTGAATATGCAATTTTCTTTGCGTTTTTGGGCCATATTTTTAATATTTTAGTCCGTTATATATACAAAATCGATATTAATTTTTAGGTTATGATATTTTTCATCCGAAATCAGAAGATTTTATAAAGTTATTCCAATTATTTTCAATGTTATGCTGAATTTAATAACCTTACTAAGGAAATGACGAAAGTTGAAAAAATTAAAGTCTTCTACAATTTTCACCATAACTCAGGTATTTGATAAGTTATTTTAATATAATAATTTTTGTTTTATACTGAGAGGCTCCCCTTTCCAAATCATGTTTAATCTTGTAAAACTACGGAGCATAGCAAAAGTTATGGCTTCTAGAAGAAACTTACCGAAAAAAAGATAGATTTGGAAAATTTTGGGCTCCCATATATTTTGTGTCATTTCAGTAATTTTTGGTAAAATATATTAATAAAATTGATTTCTATTTTCAGAATACGATATTCTCCTTCCAAAATCAGAAGATTTCACATAGATATACCAATTATTTTCAAAGTTATGGTCGATTTGATGACCTTACTAAGAAAATGAGGAAAGTAACAAAAATTAAAATCTTCTACAATTTTTACCATAACTCAGGTATTTGATAAGTTATTTTAATATAAAAATTTCTGTTTTATACTGAGAGGCTCCCCTTTCCAAATCATGTTTAATCTTGTAAAACTACTGAGCATAGCAAAAGTTATGGCTTCTAGAAGAAACTTACCGAAAAAAAGATAGATTTGGAAACTTTTGGGCTCCCATATATTTTGTGTCATTTCAGTAATTTTTGGTAAAATATATTAATAAAATTGAGTTCTATTTTCAGAATACGACATTCTCCTTCCAAAATCAGAAGATTTCACCAAGATATTCCTATTATTTTCAAAGTTATGCTGGATTTGATGACCTTACTAAGAAAAGGACGAAAGTTGAAAAAATCAAAGTCTTCTAAAATTTTTACCATAACTCAGGTATTTGATAAGTTATTTTAATATAATAATTTTTGTTTTATACTGAGAGGCTCCCCTTTCCAAATCATGTTTAATCTTGTAAAACTACTGAGCGTAGCAAAAGTTATGGCTGCTGGAAGAAACTTACAAAAAAAATTATAGATTTGGAAAATTTTGGGCTCCCATATATTTTGTGCAATTTTAGTAATTTTTGGTAAGTTAAATTAACAAAACTTGTTTAGAATTTTAGAACAGGATATTCCTCTTTCCAAATCAGAAAATTTCATCAAGATATTCCTATTATTTTCAAAGTTATGCTGGATTTGATGACCTTACTAAGAAAATGACGAAAGTAGAAAAAATCAAAGTTTTCTAAAATTTTAACCATAACTTCTATATGTGGAAAGATATGTTAATATTATAATTTTGATTTTATTATGAGGATCTCCTCTGTCCAAATCATGCTCATTCTTGTAAAACTATTTAGTATAGAAAAAGTTATGACGTCTAGAAGAAACTTACCGAAAAAATATAAATTTTGAACAATTTGGGTTACTATATATTTTGTGCAATTTTATTAATTTTTGGTAAGTTAAATTTACAAAAATTGTTTAGAATTTTAGGACAGGATATTCCTCTTTCCAAATCAGAAAATTTGACCAAGATATTCCTATTATTTTTAAAGTTATGCTGGAGTTGATGATGTAACTAAGAAAATGTCGAAAGTAGAAAAAATCAAAGTCTTTTACAATATTCACCATAACTCCGATATTTGATATGATATATTATTTTTATAATTTCTATTTTATCACGAGGATCTCCTCTGTCCAAATCATGTTCATTCTTGTAAAACTATTTAGCCTAGCTGAAGTTAGGGCTTCTAGAAGAAACTTACCGAAAAAATGATAGATTTGGAACAATTTTGGGCTCTTAGATATTTTGTGCCATTTCAGTAATTTTTAGTAAATTAAATTAACAAAATTGGGTTTGATTTTTAGAATACGATATTTCTCTTCCGAAATCAGAAGATTTCCCAATTATATTCCTATTATTTTCAAAGCTATGGGCGATTTGATGGCATTACTATGAAAATGGCCCTAGTACAAAAATTTAAAGTCTCGTAAAATTTTCCAACATAACTCAGGTGTTTGGTAAGCTATATTTATATTATAATTTCTATTTTATACTGAGTGTTTTCTCTTTTCAAATCATGTCCGTTCATGTAAATCTATTGAGAATAGCCCAAGTTATGCTTTCTGGAAGAGGCTTATCGAAATAATATGAAATATGTAACATTTCGGGTTTCACTTGTTTTTGAGGTATATCGTGGGTGATTGTTGAGGTGTTTTTAAATATGTTATTTATATATTTAGCTATGATATTCCTCTTTCAAAATCATGCTCAATCTTGTAAAACAAATTAGTATTGCCAAAGTTATAGCTTCCAGAATGTGATTACCGAAAAATATTGGAAAATTTTAAATTTTTGGGTGTCTGTATATTTTTTACCATATCTTGGGTATTTGCTGAGCAATATTCAAAATGTCTATATCAGTTCGAAGCTCGGGGAGTATAATTTCTCCGTTCATGTTCATTTTTGTTAATCGGTTAATTCTAACTAATGTTATTGCCTCCAGAATGTGCTTACTCCAAAATATTGGAAATTTTAAAATTACTGGGGTTTGAATATTTTTCACTGTATCTCAGGTATTTTTCGGGCTATAGTAAAATATTTAGCTTCTATTTTAAGCTGAGATGTTCCTCTTTCAAAATCATGCTCATTCTTGCCCAACACTTGAGCATAAATAATGTTATGACTTCCGTAACGTTATTACCGAAAAAATTGGGTAAATTAAAAATTTTGGGTATCTAATTATTTTTCGGTATATCTCTGTTATTTGTGGAGCTATACTCAAATATTTAATTTTTATTTTTAGGTAAGAGATACCGCTTGGCAAATTAGGTCCATTCATGGAAATCGATTTAGTATGTTCGGAGTTATGACCCGTAGAATATGCTTGCGCAAAAATGGAATAAAATTTTAAATTTTGGGTATCTGAATAATTTTCACCATATCTCCAAAGCTTTTTTGACCTATATTCAAATATTTAATTTCTATTTTTAGCTGAGATATATCTCTTCCTAAATCTAGTCCATTCTTGGAAATCGATTTAGTATGTTCGGAGTTATGACCCGCAGAAAATGATTGCGCAAAAATGAAACTACAAAATGAAATCACATTTAAAATTTTTGGTATCTGAATCTCAGAAGATTGTAGAGCTATATTCAAATATTTAATTTCTATTTTTAGCTAAGACATACCGCTTTCCAAATCAGGCTCATTATTGGAAGTCAATTTAGTATGTTCGGAGTTATGACCCGCAGAAAATTATTGCGCAAAAATGAAACTACAAAATGAAATCACATTTAAAATTTTGGGTGTCTGAATATTTTTTCCCATATCTCAGAAATTTGTAGAGCTATATTCCAACATTTAATTTCTATTTTTAGCAAAGACATACCGCTTCCCAAATCAGGTCCATTCTTGGAAATCGATTTAGTATGTTCGAAGTTATGACCCATAGAAAATGGTTGCGCAAAAAAGAAAGCACCTTTAAAATGTTGGGTGTCTCTATATTTTTTACCATATCTTAGAAATTTGTAGACCTATATTCAAATATTTAATTTCTATTTTTAGCTAAAACTTACCGCTTTCCAAATCAGGTCTATTCTTGGAAATCGATTTAGTATGTTCGAAGTTATGACCCATAGAAAATGGTTGCGCAAAAATTTCATAAAATTTAAAATTTTGGTTTTCTTAATAATTTTGCCATAAATCCAAAATTTGTTTGGGAATCTAAACAAAATTGGTTTTGATTTTGAAGATGAAGTATTTTTCTCCGATAAAAAAGTTATTTCACTAAGATATCCCAAATACTTCAAGAGTTATGGCCTCCGGAATATCATTACACAAAAAATATTCGAAAATCGTATGAATTTCGGTTTCTTTAGAAATGTTGCCATGTATCGTTTGTTTGTTGAGCTATCTTGGAAAATTAGATATCTACTTGAAGGGGAGACTTTCCTTATAATTCCTTCCTTGAAGTTCCAACTAATATTCCGAATTTTGGGATCTCCTTTATGCCTTGCTATGACCAATATGGCGTCAAGAATCATTTCTTTGTTCAATATTTCGGCACACGCATTAGAATGTATCTGAATTTTATTTTCTATACAGGTGTATTTATTGTTGTTTGTGTGTGTATGTATGTATTTCTGAGCATTTAATAAAAATCATTTTGCGTTAAAATTTCTGGACTACAGGGGGGGAAGAAGATGGCCGGCCAGCACACCAAGTCAGTCAATAGGGGAGGGAAGCTGATAAAGTTTGTGTGCGTGTGTGCATATCTGCCTGACTGTTTGCCTCGCTGTGTGTATGTATCTCGCAAGTTTTTCGGCAACTCATACCCAGAACATAAAAATGAGAAACATAAAATATGTTTACCCAATCTCTACCCCGCCATTACCCGGCTTACTCTTCTCCGTATCGGGACAAAACAAAGATTCTTATTTTTTGTGAATGTGTGTAGATGTATGTGTATTGATGTTTATGTGTGTTAGTTTGTGTGTATTTGGAATTTTGGGTACAACCAACAACTGTACACAAAAGTCGGCTTTTGTACGCACCAATACACACAGAGATGCGCTCACACATATATAGGTGTGTGTATATATCACAGTAAATAAGCGTCAATGAATACTTAGAAATTGGTTTGGATTCTCGCTGCCTTCTTTCTCTCGTGTCTTCCCTCTCCTCTCTCAAATTCTATGACTTCTACCCTCTACTCAAACTTTATTTTGATATTTTTGGTTCGGTTCGGGTTTTTTTGGGAATCTCAAAATTTGATGTCTATCACCAAACAACCGAACATAAATCGCCACAGCATATGGGCTCCGGCTTCGGCTGCTGCTGTCTAACATGAAAATTAATGTGGTAGGCTATGTTAGAGCGTATACAAAAAACAGCAACAACAACAAGAAAGGCAGATGCGATTTGAAACCCACAACAAACCTTTTTTGGGCAAGGTTAAGGGCAGGGTATAGAAAAAAAAAAATTGAAATATAGCGATTTTTTGGAATTCAAAGCAGATGTTTGGGAGATCTATGATCTCCTCAAATTAAAAACAAAACTTTGAAACAAAAAATTTGAATTAAAAAAAATATTTTTTTAAATAAAAAAAATATATTTTTTCAATTAAAAACTATTTTTTTTAAATTAAAAAAAAATTAAATATATATATATATATATATTAATTAAAAATCTAATTTTGAAAAATTTATTTTTTTTAATGTTGAAAAAAAATATTTTAAATTAAATTTAAACTTTAAAAAATTTGTTTTGGTAAATTAAAAAAAAAATATTTAAAAATAATATCTTTAATTTTTTCGATTTTTTTAATTTTGAAAAATTTATTTTTTTAAATGTTGAAAAAAAAATTAAATAAAAATTAAACTTTTAAAAAAATTATTTTGGTATATTTAAAAAGAAAATCAAAAAAAAATAATTTTAATTTTTTAAATTTTGAAAAAAAAATCAAATTTTGAAAAATTTATTTTTTTTAATGTTGAAAAAAGAAACTATTTAAAAAAATCAAAATAAAAAAAAATAATTCTAATTTTTTAAATTTTTTTAATTTTGAAAAAAATCAAATTTTGAAAAATTTATTTTTTTTAAATGTTGAAAAAAAAATAAAAATCAATATTTTATTTTTTTTCATTTTGAAAATAAATCAAATTTTGATTTTTTTTTAATTTTGAAAAAAAAAATCTTTATTCATTTTATTAAAAGTGTATAAGTCCTCATATCCAGTACTAAGAATCAGATCTCAATTTTTTTCAAAATTATTGACAACAGACGTCACTCAAAAAATTTTATTAAAACTCTATCAAGTACTGTAGCCCTCAAAAATCTAAAATAATTTTTTTTTTTCAAACATTTTTCCTAGTCCCAAAAAATGCAGTCAGCGCCTCCTGTATCTTATCTCCAAACTACTACCATTTTTTACTTGCAAGGTGCGAAAGTATTTTTACTGCACTCTGCAACTCCTCCACACGCTTAGCTGTTATTATTGAAAAAAAATAAATATTTCAACATATTTATCTTTATAATTTTGTTTTGCAATAGAATCGAACCGAAACCGAAAACAAACAAAATATTTGATTTTTTTCTTAATTGCAAAACAATTTATTTTATTGTTTTTTTACTGTCGCTAAAAATATCCACACGTGCCGAATATTTTTTTTTTCAAATGTGCATACATACATTTATCATGTGAGTTCATCGATTTCAAATTGTACGAAACCGCAAAAAAAAATATTGAAACCAAAAACAAACAATTTCTTCTGATAATGACCGTCTATCTATAACTAGACGCATAACCTTGCATTATTTTTCAATATAACAATCAACATAGGCAGAGGTGTGGGGTGGGGTGGGGGAAGAGGGATTGGAAAGGGGAAAGAGGGCATTTGGACTTTCCATAAAGACAATTTTTACTGATATGACTCATCAAATACCCGAGATATTCGAACATTTGCAGAAGAATCTGAATTTGCCATTTTTGGAAATTTTTTTGAGTAACCATTTTCCGAAGGGCATAACTTGTTTAAATAATGAATTTCATTAAACGCGAGAAATAAAGCTTTTGTAGCTGACCTTTTCAGCTTTCCAGGGATATACATTTTATTAACCTAGCGTACCAAATTGCAGATATATTCGACAATTTGTAGAAGACTCTGAAATAACCATTTTTCCGGAAATATTTGAGTAACCACCTTCTGGAGAGCATAACTTTCAAAATAATCGATTTCTTCCAAAGATACCAACACAGCTTTTATAGCAGAACTCCTAAGCTTTCCACAGATACACATTTGATCTACCTATCTTAACAATTTCCCTAAATATTCGATAATTTACCGAAGACTCTAAAATAACCAATTTCCTGACATTTCTGAGTAACCATTTTCCGGGAATCATAACTAATAATTTAATTACTCTCTTCCAAAGATATCAACAGAGTTTTTGTAGTAAAGCTTCTCAGCTTTTCATAGATATACATTTTATATACCTATCTTAACAAATTCCCTAAATATTCGATAGTTTACAAAAGACTCTGAAATAGCCAATTTCCCGAAAATTTTGAGTAACCACCTTCTGGAGAGCATAACTTTTAATTTAATTACTTTCTTCCAAAGATACCAACAAAGCTTTTGTAGTATAGCTTCTCAGCTTTCCACAGATACAAATTTTATTAACCTAGCTTAACAAATACCCGAACTATTCGGAAATTTGCAGAAGACATAATGAATTTCTGAAAATGTAATTTTGTGAAATTTTTGAGTAACCATTTTCCGAAGAGCATAACTTTTTAAGTATGTTATTTTTTCCAAAGATACCAACAGAACTTTTGTAGTAAAGCTTCTCAGCTTTTCATAGATACAAATTTTATTAACCTCTCTTAGCAAACTCCCGATATAGTCGATAATTTACAGAAGACTCTGACATTTTCGTTTTTCGGAAAATTATGAGTAACCATATTCCGGGAATCAAAACTTTTAATATAGTTACTTTCTTCCAAAGATACCAACAGAGCTTTTGTAGTATAGTTTCTCAGCTTTCCATAGATATACATTTTATCAATCTATCTTAACAATTTCCCAAAATATTCGATAATTTACAGAAGACTCTGAAATTGTCATTTTCCGGAAACTTTTGAGTAACCATATTCCGGGAATCATAACTTTTAATATAGTTACTTTTTTGTAAAGATACCAACAGAGATTTTGTAGTATAGCTTTTCAGCTTTTCATAGATACTAATTTTATTAACCTCTCTTAACAAATTCCTGAGATATTCGATTATTTACAGAATACTCTGAAATTGCCATGTTTCAGAAATTTTTGAGTTACCATGGTCAAAGGGCCATAACTTTTAAAGTAAGTTGTTTCTTCCAAAGACACCTACAAAGCTTTTATTGCAGAACTTCTCAGCTTTCCACAGACATTCATTTTATTAACTTAGCTCACCAAATGCCAGAGATATTCCAAACATTTGCAGTAAAATCGCAATTTGCCAATTTTGGAAAATTCGTGAGTAACCATATTGAAGGAAGCATAACTTTTAAAATAATAGATTTCTAAAGGAATTATCAACAGGTATCTTCTAGAAGGACTTCTTAGCTTTCCATCGATACACATTTTATTAATATAGCTTAACAAAAACCCGAGATATTCGAAAATTTACAGAAGACATAATATATTTAGGAAATTGACACATTTTGGTAAATTTTTGAGTAACCATTTTGCGGTGAGCCTAACTTTTAAAGTAAGCAATTTCTACCAAAGATACCTACAAATCTTTTATGGCAGAACTTTTCAGCTTTCCACTGATGCTCAATATTTTGATATAGCTCACCAAATGCCAGCGTTATAACAAAATTTTGCAGTAGACTCTGAAATTGTCATTTTTCAGAAATTGTTGATTAACCACTTTCAAGGGAGCATAACTTGTAAAGTAAGTATTTTCTTTCCAAGGTACCAACGCAGCTTTTATAGTAGAACTTCTCTGCTTTTTAATGGTACACATTATTTTGATAAAGCTCACCAAATACCAAAGATATGACCAAAAATGTCCAAATACAATTATTTCCATTTTATACGACATTTTTGAGTAACCATTTTTCGAAGAGCATCACTTTTAATATAATCTTTTTCTACCAAAGATACCAACAGAGCTTTTGTAGCAGGACTTCTTAGCTTTCCATTGGTATACAATAATTTGGTATAGCTCACCAAGTACAAGAGTTAAGACGAAAATTAGCAGTAGACTCTAAAATTGCAATTTTTAGGAAATTTTTGAGTAACCATTTTAAAGGAGTATAACATTGAAATTAAGCACTTTCTTCCAAAGGTACCAATACAGCTTTTATAGCAGAACTTCTTAGCTTCTTCCACTGGTACATATTATTTTGTTATAGTTTACCAAATACCGAAGATACGAACAAAAATATCCAAGTACCTTTATTTTCATTATATACAACATATTTGAGTAACCATTCTCCGGTGAGCATAACTTTTAATATAATTATTTTTATGAAAAGATACCAACAGAGCTTTTGTAACAGAACTTCTTAGCTTTCCAGTGGTACCCATTATTTTCTTATATCTCACCAAATACCCGAGTTATAACCAAAAATGTCCAATTACCTTTATTTTCATGTTATATGCCATTCATAAGTAACCGTTTTAAAGGAAGCGTAGCTTTCAATTTAATTACTTTTATGAAAAGATTTCAACAGAGCTTTTATAGCAGAACTTCTCAGCTTTCCAGTGGCACCCATTATTTTCATGTAATTCACCAAATACCAGAGTTATAGCGAAAAATATCCGAGTATTTTGATTTTTCATTTTCTACAATATTTTTGAGTACCCATGTTCAACAGTTCATAACATCTAAAATAATCGGTTCATAGGGACGATTTACTCGGATTTACTAGGCCAAGGTCTCACCTTTACATTGATATAAAATATATTGAAATAGCTTCTCAAATACCGGAGATATAACCAAAAATAGTTATATACC
Source organism: Musca vetustissima (assembly GCF_032173495.1). NCBI lineage: Eukaryota > Metazoa > Arthropoda > Insecta > Diptera > Muscidae > Musca > Musca vetustissima. Next base: position 7,923 of record NW_026878027.1, on the reverse strand, counting down.
AAAAATTTCCAGTGCATACAAAATGTTGGAGCAATTTTTCATTTTAATCGAAATTCTTGAGTCATCATTTTTAATGGGTAATAACATTCGAAGTATTCGGAATATTTTAATGAGATACCTGGATTCTGAAAGGGTGTTCTGTGGGCTATGAGAAAATGTCTCTAAGTTCGGGACTATAGAATAAAAACTGGGAATATTATGCCCATTTGTATGTAATCCTAATTTTCGATTTTATTCGAAAATGGTGAGTCTTCATTTTCGAAGTGTCATAACTTCGGAAGTATTACGAATATATTTATGAAATAACCTGATTCTGAATGAGAATTTTGCGAACTATTAGAAAATGCTTTTTAGTTCGGGACTATAGAAGAAAAACTGGAAATATTGTCCCCATTTGTATGTAATCCCAATTTTCGATTGTATTCCTAATTTTTGAGGTATTATTTTCGAAGGCTCATAACTTTCCAAGTATTAAGAATATTTTTATGATCTTACCGGATTTTGGAAAGGTGTTATGTGGGAAATTATAAAATGCCTTTAAATTTGGGACCATAGACGAAAAATTTGTGAATAATATCCTTACTTTTATGTAATACAAATTTTTAATTTTATTCAAAATTTGCACGTAGTATTTTCGAAGGGCCATAACATGTGAAGTATTTGGAATAATTTTATGATCTAACCGGATTTTGGAAGGGTGTTCTGTGGGAAATTATAAAATGCCTTTAACATCGGGACCATAGACGAAAAATGTGTGAATATTATCCTTATTTTTATGTAATGCCAGTTTATTTTAATTTTCTTCGAAAATATGAAGCATTGTTTTCGAAGTTTCATAACTTTGGAAGTTTTGGGAATATTTTTATGAAATAAGCTGATTCTGAAAGGGTGCTATGTGGGCTCTTAGAAAATATCTTTTAGTTCGGGACTATAGAGTAAAAGTTCGGAATCATATACACATTTGTATGTCATACCAATTTTCATTTTTATTAGAAATGTTTGAGTTATTATACTTCAAAAGTTATGGCACATCGTAACTTTTGAAGTATTTGGAATATTTTTTATGAAATAGCCTGATTCGGAAAGGGTGTTGTGTGGACTTTTAGAAAATACCTTTTAGTTCGGAACTATAGAGTAAAAATTGTGAATAATAACCCTATTTGTAAATAATACCAATATTTTAATTTAATTCGAAAATTCGCAACAAGATTTTCGAAGGGCCATAACATCGAAAGTATTGCGAATATTTTTATGAAATAACCTGATTCGGAAAGGGTGTTGTGTGGACTATTAGAAAATATATTTCAGTTTGGGGCTATAGAGTAAATGTTCGGAATCTTATACACATTTGAACATAATACCAATATTTTAATTTTGTTAGAATTCTCGACATTGTTTTCTATGTCTCATAACTTCGAAAATATTCGGAATATTTTTATGAAATAACTTGAATCTGAAAGGTTGTTCTCTCACCTATTGGAAAATGTCTTCAAGTTCGGGACTATAGAGTAAAAGTTGTGAATAGTAGCCCCATTTGTAAATATACCCTATTTTTTATTTTATATGCAACTGGGACACAGTATGTTCGCTGGGTAATAACTTCGAAAGTATTGAAAATATTTTTTCGAAATAACCGGATTCGGAAAGGGTGTTCTGTTGGCTCTAAGAAAATACCTTTTTGATCGGAACTATAGAGTAAAAATTGGAAAAATTATCTTCATGTGTACATTATACCATTATTTTTATTTTATTCGATCATTTCCGATATCATTTTCGAAGTGTCATAACTTTTGAAGTATTCGGAATATTTTTATGAAATAATATGATTCTGGAAGGGTGTTGTGAGGGCTCTTAGAAAATACCTTTAAGTTCGGGACAATATCTTAAAAGTTTTGAATATTATCCCCATTTCTACTTAAGTCTCATTTTTCATTTTATTCAAAATTTTCAAGTAAGTATTTTCGAATTTGCGAATATTTTTATGAAATAACCTGATTTTGAAAGTGTATTGTATGGGCTCTCAGAAAATACCTCTTAGTTCGGAACTATAAAGTAAAAGTTCGAATTTTTATACACATTTAAAGGTAATACCAATTTTCGCGTTTATTTGAAATTTTTAGGTACTATTTTCGAAGTGCCATAACTTCGGAAGTATTGCGAATATGTTTATGAAATAACATGATTCTGAAAGGGTGTTGTGTAGACTACTAAAAAACGTCTTTAAGTTTAGGACCCTAAAGAAAAAAATTTGAAATACCACGTATATCGTTAAAAATCCAAGTTTTCCATCTAATTCAAAATTTTCAAGTAAGATTTTCGAAGGGATGTAACATCAAAATTATTTGGAATATGTTCATGATATAGCATGATTTTAAAAGGGTGTTATGTGGACTATTAGAAAATGTATTTTAATTTGGAACTATAGAATAAAAATTGGGAATATTATCGCCATTTATACATAATATCAACATTTTTATTTTATTCGAAATTTGGCGACATTATTTTTAAAGGCTTGTAACTTCGAAAGTAATGCGAATATTTTTATGAAATAAATTGAATCTGAAAGGATATTCTCTCTCCTACTGGAAAATTTATTTAACTTTGGTACCCTAGAGAAAAAAATTGGTAGTATTATCCCCATTTTTTACATAACCTCAATTAAAGTTACCAAATGCTTCGAGGTTAGGGAGTTCAGTTCATGGGCGATTTTAAAGCTAAAGACAAGTGTTTCGAATATAATTTGAATGCAGTAATGTAGACTAGGAAAATGCCCAATTTTTCCGGTGATCCGAAAAGTCCTAGTCCTTGGGAAAATTAAATTTTCAGGGTTAAAAAATACGAAAGTCAGGAAATTTGACTTTTAAATGCTTCGAGGATAGGGGGTTCAGTTCGTAGGCGTTTTTCAAGGTAAAGCCCTAATGTAGGCTAGGAAAATACCCAATTTTTCTGGTGATCCGAAAAGTCCTGGTCCTTGGGAAAATTTAAGTTTCAGGGGTAAAAAATATGAAAATCTGGAGATTTGACTTTTTAAATGCTTCGAGGATAGGGGGTTCAGTTCGTGGGCGTTTTTCAAGGTAAAGACAAGTGTTTCGAATGTATTTTGAATGCGGTAATGTAGACTAGGAAAATACCTAATTTTTAAGGTGGTCTGTAATATATCGGTCCTTGGGAAAATTAAATTTTAAGGGGTAAAAATAAAAGAGATTCTGGATTTTTTTTTCAAATTTTATTTTGCTTTGAAAAAGGTTTATATGTTTGAAAATATTTTGATGGGATAATGTAGACTAGGTAAATAGCTGATTTTTCAGATGGTCTAAAAGGTATCGGTCCTTGGGAAAATTAATTTTCAGAGGTAAAAAATTAAAAAAATTGTTGAAATTTGATTTTGCTTTGACAAATTTTTATTTTTTTTCCAGGATAACTAGGTCCATAGAGAAAATGTATGGGCTGGGTATAATATCCAATACTTGTTGGCAGATTTTGAAGGGGGAGAAAGGAACCCGTCCTAACTGGAAAAATTTCGGAGGACATCTTTTTAGTTGTCTTTTTGTTTGTCGTAATTTTTTTTTCAAATATTGCTGCTTGTTTTTTTGGAAACCAATCCCAGTTGCAATACTTGAGCTCCCCCTCTATCCCTTCACTAAACCTCCTCCCCGTCCCCGAGCCCTTGTTAACTTTCGCTTTCAACCCTTATATACATTTCTTCCTCTTCTTCTTCTACATCATCGTTATATAGTAAATATTTTTACATCCATTTGAACATACGTTTTAATGTATCTCTCCGAAGTACATAATGTATCTCAAATGCCTGTGTATCTCTGTGTGTGTATGTGTTTGTATGGGTGCATATATGTATCTCTATGTAGTACATACGAACGACCATTTCAAATATTGAGGGTATGACGACGACGACGCCGGCATAACTGGCTACAAGTTCAAGGATAACTGCTACGCGTTTGTTCGGCGTTTCTGCTGCTTCGGATTTTTTTTTCGTTTACCTTCTCCCATCATTATTAGTAAGTGCATTTTGCGTTGGATTTTTTGGTGTGCGAGTGTGTGTGCATCATCATCGTTGTTCGTTGTATTATTTGCCTCATTCCTCTTCTTCTTCATCGTCGTCGTCGTGTTTTCATTATTACAATTGAATGACCATGACTTTGACTCACATAAAACAAATGCAAAAAAATAACAACAGCAACAACAACAAATCAAAATGACAATTGTTTGGTGGTTGTCAAGAAGGCAAAACAAAAAAATAAATTATAAATAACAACAAAAACAACTGCATATAAAAATTGTTGTTTTTTTACGAGATACCTAAGGGCTTTCCGTTTCAAATGAAACGTCAAGCACACACCGAGAAGGAGGAGAAGGAGAAGCCCGAAAATTATTAAAGGCGACAGTTGTACATCTGCCGAAAAATTAAATTCCACCTTAACCAAAAAAATGGCGGATAGAAGGGGTCTATCAAAAAAAAACATTTTTTTTTTATTTCAAAATTTTTTATTTTCAAATTCAACATTTCAATCAAAATTCACAAACAGCACACCACCCAGCAACTTGATTTACGTTAAGTTGGTCAGTAATTTGCCTTCTTTTTGTGTGCCGCCGGTCTTCTTTGTTTTGCCACTGCACACTTCCCCCCACTCCCTTCTTCTCATCATCTTCCCCACCCAATAATTTTGATGATAATATAATAAAACTTGTTTATCTTGATTTTCGGTGTGTTTAAAAATTATCATAACAACAACAACAACAAAATTTCAATAATTTATTTGTTGTTGTTGTTTTGGGTAGAGATGAAGAAGCTGCGGACAACAGCTTCAGCGATTTGAGCAGAATCTTAAATTGACCCCATAACAAAGCCGATGATGGGAAGAAGAAGAAGAAAGAGAGAATAACAAAAAATAAACCGAAAATATTCTAATGACCAAATTTGAGATTAGGAAATTTTTGAAGCATTTTTTTAGTTTTGAAAAATAAAACAAAAAAAAAAATAAAGGGAATTTTTTTTAAGTTTGAAAAATATTAAGAAAGCGATTTTTTTTTCAATTTTATATAAAATATTATAAATGGAATGATATGTGTTTTTCAACTAAAATGGATAAAAATTCATTTAAATTATGTTTAAAATTAAAAAAATATATATATATATGAAACAAAAATTTCATTTCAGATGAAATTTTTCTTTCATGTGAAATTTTTTATTTCCTATTAAAGTCATTATTTTTTGAAACTGAAAAAGTTTAGTACCCGTATTCCAATATAAACATTTGTTTTTTATATAAAATCTAAAAATTTCACATGAAACAAAAATTTCCTTGCAAGTGAAAAAATTTTCAAATTCACTAAAAAAATATTTTACATGAAATGATATGCATTTTTTCAACAAACCTAAATAATATTTCATTTAAAACATATTTTTATAGAATTTTGGAAAAAAAAATTTCGTGTGAAACTAAAATTTCATTACAAGTGAAATTTTTATTTCACATGAAATTTTATTACTACATATCTCTAAAAGAACTAATATTTAATTTAAACTAATTATCGAGTTTTTATGAATTTTAAAAGAATTTCATATGAAACAAAAAAATTCTTGTATGTGCAAGTTTTATTTCATGTGAAAATTTTAATTAATTTTTTTATAAATAAAACACATATTATTCCATGTCAATAGCAGATTTCTATAAAAAATTTTAAAATTTCATATGAAAGAAACATTTCATTGCAAGTGAAATTTTTCTTTCATGTCAAATTTTTTGTTTAACATGGAATTTTCAACAACTAAAATGCATTTAATTACATTTAAAATATTTTTTATATAATTTTGAAAAATAAAATTTCGTGTCAAACTAAAATTTCATAACAAGTGAAATTTTCATTTCACATGAAATTTAATTATTTCATGTCTCTAAAATAAATATTATTTCTATTATACTACTGTTTCACATTTTTTATGAATTTTAAAAGAATTTCATATGAAACAAAAAAATTCTTGTTTGTGCAATTTTTATTTCATATGCAAATTTTAATTAATTTTTTTATAAATAAAACACATATTATACCATTTCAGATTTCTATAAAAACGTTTAAAATTTCATATGAAAGAAACATTTCATTGCAAGTGAAATTTTTCTTTCATGTCAAAATTTTTGTTTAACATGAAATTTTGGAATTTTCAACAACTAAAATGCATTTAATTACATTTAAAATATTTTTTATAGAATTTTGAAAAAAAAAATTCGTGTGAAACTAAAATTTCATCACAAGTGAAATTTTTATTTCACATGAAATTTAATTGTTTCATATCTCTAAAATAAATATTATTTCTATTATACTACTGTTTCACATTTTTTATGAATTTTAAATACTTATCATTTTTTAATTGAGATTTCTAAAAAAACTCAAAAATTGCATATGAATGAAACATTTCCTTGCGTATGAAATTTTTATTTCTTATGAAATTTTGTAATTTTACAATAAATGAAACACAAATAATTCTGATTTTTGAAATCATTTATACATTTTATTTTAAAATAGTTTTTATAATAGAATTTGGAAAAATTTGATATCGAACTAAAATTTCCATCACAGTGAAATTTTTATTTCATATGAAATTTCGACACTAGTATAATAATTAAAAAAATACCATTTAATTTAAAATATTTTTTCGTTTTTTTTTTTGTTTTTTTGAATTTTGGAAAAATTTTTATGAAACAAAAATTTCTTGTAAGTGCAATTTTTATTTAATGTGAAATTATATTATTTTTTATACATAAAAAATATATTATTCCATTTCAATAGCAGATTTCTATAATTTTTTTGAAAATTTCATATGAAAGAAAAATTTCATATAAGGAGAATTTTTTGTTTCACATAAATTTTGGCATTTTTAACAACTAAAATGAAATTTTAGTTTAATTTTTAAATTACTTTAAAAAAAATATTTTTTATAGAAAAAATTGCATATGAAACTAAGATTTCATTTCAGCTGAAATTTTTTATTTCACGTGAAATTTTATTCTTTTTTACAACTAAAACAAATACAATGTTATTTAAATTATATAATTTTATAAAAATTTCATATGAAACTAAAATTTCATTGCAAGTGAAATTTTAATTTCACATGAAATTTTGTTATTTATTTTAGTAAATCGTAAAAATTTCGCATGAAACTAAAATTTCGGTTCTGTTGAAATTATTTTTTCATATGTTAGCGGTGATGTATGCATAAATAGTTCTATAGTTCCTCTTTTCGTCAGTGATTGTTGATTTAAGTCGAAACCCTTAAAGCTCTCTGTAAAGCTTTTAAAATATTTTTAATAAATTGATTTATTTTTTTTTTTCAATATTGATCTTCAAAATTGTCTGCCAAAATTTCTTCCAATTCTCCGAAATGAATTGTTTTGTTTTTCTTCCCATTTACCTCTCCCCCATCCCTCACCAGAAATTCGCCAGTCCACCATCATAGGCCATTGTATTTTATCTTCTTCTCCGTCACTTCAACGTCTGAGCGAACTTTGGTGTTTGTAATTCTTCTTTGTTTGTAAACGAGTAAATGTGTATGTGAGTATATGTATGTGTTTAAATATATTTCTCCTCTTTCGCCTACAACAAATGTCTCCCCCCTCCGCTTAATGGTCCCGATAAAAGACATACTCAAATTTTTGTTTGTTTTTTTTTCATGAAACAAAAAAAAACAACAGCTACTATAACGCTTTGCCACCGGTCATTGACCCCCATTATTTTACATATAAGTATCGCTGCTCTGTTCCCGCTCTCCCTCTCCCTGCGCTATTGTGTTTTTGAGGGCTTTTGTTTTTTGGGTGTTATTCGATAATGGGATAGGTTACTGAAATTGTTTCGTATCGTGTTTTGCTGAGTGTAGGCAATTTTTGAGTGTGGCCTGGCCCATAATTA
>NW_026878026.1:0-23550 GCF_032173495.1 Musca vetustissima | reverse complement strand
TTATTGTTGTTCTCGAATATTGGCCTCGCGTGGGTTGTTTCATCCACTACTGTATTGTAACATACTGTTGTAGTTGATTTTTTAGATTTTATTAGAAAACATTCTTTCCGACTGCATAAATTATCCGTGGACGTAACCTTTGGTGCAATAATTCATAATTTTTAATTATAGTTTTTATTTCATATATAAATCATGAGATTATAACAGATCAGTTATAGAGATTATAACATATTAGAACTTCGGCTGGAACGAACTGTGTTTGTATTCTTTATAGACGAGCTGAAGGGAGTCTCTATATAAACGAGCTGAAGGGAGTCCCTATAGACGAGCTGAAGGCGAGTCTCTATAGACGAGCTGAAGGCGAGTCTCTATAGACGAGCTGAAGGCGAGTCTCTATAGACGAGCTGAAGGCGAGTCTCTATAGACGAGCTGAAGGCGAGTCTCTATAGACGAGCTGAAGGCGAGTCTCTATAGACGAGCTGAAGGCGAGTCTCTATAGACGAGCTGAAGGCGAGTCTCTATAGACGAGCTGAAGGGAGTCTATATAGACGAGCTGAAGGGAGTCTCTATATAGACGAGCTGAAGGGAGTCTATATAGACGAGCTGAAGGGAGTCTCTATATGGACGAGCTGAAGGGAGTCTATATAGACGAGCTGAAGGGAGTCTATATAGACGAGCTGAAGGGAGTCTATATAGACGAGCTGAAGGGAGTCTATATAGACGAGCTGAAGGTAGTCTCTATAGACGAGCTGAAGGGAGTCTCTATAGACGAGCTGAAGGGAGTCTCTATAGACGAGCTGCAGGGAGTCTCTATAGACGAGCTGCAGGGAGTCTCTATAGACGAGCTGAAGGGAGTCTCTTATAGACGAGCTGGGCTGAGTCTCTATAGACGAGCTAAGCAGAGTCTCTATAGACGAGCTGAGCGCAGTCTCTATCGACTAGCTGAGCGAAGTCTCTATAAACGAGCTGAAGGGAGTGTCTATAGACGAGCTAAAGGGAGTCTTTATAGACGATCTGAAACGAGTGCTTATGGAAGACCTGAAGTCCCTTCAACGACGTAGTGTTTGTAGACCTGCTGGCATAAATATTTAGCTTTAATTCAGGTATTCGGAAGCTCCTACTTTGAAAGCACTTCTTGTCCCGATAATAGTATAGAAGTACAATGGCAAAGAATTGCTCACTCCCTACACACTACAGCAAAAGCAACACTTGGGTAACAAAATCCACCACCAAGAAAACCATGGTACGATAAGAAGTGTCGTAATGCTACCGATGTGAAAAACGCAGCGTATAGGGCAACCCTGCAGACAGTAGCAATACGTAATGTGATGGGGAATTATCGGGAGAAAGGGAGAGAGGATAAACGTGTTTTCAGAAAAAAAGAAGAAAGAACAAGAAAAACGTGAGCGTCAGCAAATCAAGATGTACAGGATTCAGAATGAAGTTCGGAAATTTTACCAACTAGTAAAACACCAAACCGAAGGTTTTGGTGCAGGCACATATTCCTCCAAAGATGAAGAAGTAAACCTGGTAACAGATACAGACAGCGTGCTGAGGATCTGGAAGGAGCATTTTGAAAAGCTTCTGGTATCAAATAGTGACGGTGAATAAGATACCCAAGAACCAATAAGAGATGATGGTGTAGAGTGTATACCACCTAGCCAAGATTAGGTGATAAAAGCAATTAATCGGCTCAAGAACAATAAAGCAGCAGAAGCCGATGGGTTACCAGCCGAACTATACAAGACTGGTGGTCAGAGGCTGGTCAGGAGCATGCACCAGCTGTTTAGTACAATTTGGCTAGAGAAATGAATGCCCAATGATTGGAACCTCAGCATCCTGTGTCCCGTGCACACAAAAGGAGACAACTATAGAGGAATTAACCTTCATCCCATTGCATAAAAAGTGCTATCCAGTGCGCCGTGTGAACGATTGAAGCCAATGGTCAATGAGATTATTGGACCATATCAATGCAGCTTCAGACCTGGCAAATCCACCATTGACTAGATTTTCACTCTGCGCCAAATCATGGAAAAGACCCACGAAAAACACATCGACACATACCACCTATTCATCGACTATAAAGCCGTATTCGATAGCCCTATTCATTCAGAGGTGTTTAAAGCCATGTCTTCGTTCCTCATTCCTGCAAAATTAGTACGCCTATGCAGGATAACTTTAAGTGGCACAAGGTCAGCAGTTAAAGTCGGAAAGGACCTATCGGAACCCTTCAATACTGAACGAGGATTCAGACAAGGTGACAGTTTGTCATGTGATCTTTTTAACATCCTGCTGGAAAAGGTCATACGAGAGGAAAAAGTGAACAGAAATGGCACTCTGTACACCATACAACACATGTTACGTCGATGACATCGATATAATGGGTCGAAAATTGTGAGCGGTAACAGCCACCTTTGAACAAATTGAGATGGAGTCTGCCAAAGTGCGTCTGGCAATAAATGGCGAGAAGATCATGATGATGGTATCAACGCGCAAGACGTCCAGTAGACCCGGACCAACTGTGGAACAGCTTCGAGGTAGTTAAAGATTTTATATACCTTGGTACCGCCATAAATAAAACGAATGACATCAGTTTTGAAATTCCGAGAAGGATTGTGATGTCCAACAGATGCTACTATGATCTAAATAAGCAGTTTAGACACAAGACCACCTTCCGCCAGACAAAATTCACACTTTACATGACGCTGATACTACCCGTGCTATTATATGGATCTGAAGCATGTGTACTTGCGCAAGCAGATGAGGCCGCTCTTGGGGTTTTGAAAGAAAAAATCTCCGAAAGATCTATGGGCCGATCTGCGTCGACGGTGAATATCGGCGTCGAATGAACCACGAGCTTTACAATTTATACGCGGACATCGACATAGTCAGTCGTATTAAGTTGCAGCGACTACGGCGAATGAATAAGAATGCCCCAGCTTAAAAAGGCATATAAAAGCGAGCCTACTGATGGTTTCCGTTGATGGGGAAGGCCACGAATTAGATGGAAGAACCAAGTAAAAAACAACATCTTGGAACGTGGTCTTTCAAATTGGAGGAGATGCGCACAAGACCGACGCGCATGCAAATCTTTTTTAAGCTCGGCTTGTGGAAAAACTGTTCTGTAACAAGCCGGCAAGGAGTATGTAAGTAATTTATAAAAAAAAACAGTAAGGAAAGCAGTAAAGTCGGACGGGGCCGACTATATGATACCCTTCACCACTTTGGGTATATTCAACATATCGAATGAAATTAAACATGCAATTCTGTAACCTATACTAAATTTTGGGCAGATGTAGAGTTGCTTCTTACAATGGGACAAAACTATGTAAATAAATTTAAAGCAAAATATCGAAATCCAAACCGATTTCATCGAAACTAGTCACATGTTAGGTTACACTTATTTCAGTATGTTTTGTGCATTCGGATACATATTGAGTTCTCCATTTACTTATAAATCCAAATTGGAAGGATATATAGGGACTTTGGTGCACTTTTTACCAAAAATCGGACGAAAATATATATGGGAGCTTTATTTAAATCTGAACCGATTTTCCCAAATTTTAAGACTCATCGTTCTAGACTTAATTCAGCACCCTGTGCCAATTTTCGTGCCAATCGAAGGATATATAGGGACTTGGGTGCACTATTTACCTAAAATCGGACGAAAATATATATGGGAGCTATATTTAAATCTGAACCGATTTTTCTGAAATTTAGCACACATCTTTCTAGACTTAATTCAATACGCTATGCCAAAATTCGTGCAAATCAAAAGATTTCCAGGGACTTTAGTGGACTATTTACCTAAAATCGGAAGAAGATATATATGGGAGCTATATCTAAATCTGAACCGATTTTCAGGAAACTTTGCACACATTATTCTAGACTTTATTTATTACGCTGTGCAAAATTTCGTGCATATCGAAAGATATATAGGGACTTTGGTGCACCATTTACATGAAATCGGACGAAAATATATATGGGAGGTATATCTAAATCTGAACCGATTTTCTCCAATTTCAATAGGGTTCGTCCTTGGGTCAATTAAGTGACCTGTGCCAAATTTCATCCAAATCGGATCATAATTGCGACCTATACATTGTTAACAAATATACATGGACCGACGGATGGACATGCATAAATCGACTTAGAAAGTGATTCTATGCATATTCTCAAAAGGAACCATGTGTCTATCACGTTTCCTTTTGCCTGTTACAAAGATATTCACAAAGACATAATACCCTGTACCACAGTGTGGTGAAGGGTATAAATACATTTTCCAAAGGACTAATGTAGGCGTGGATTTATAAAAAATAAGTTTTCAAAGAGCCAATTAAGTCGTCTAATAAATATATTTTTTCAGAAAACCAATTAAGGAGAAATGACTTTTCTAACTCCATGTTGGTACTTATTTTATACACTGGATAATCTTCCTCCTGGGTCCTTGACTTCCACATAAGGATTTCTGTTAACAACATCTGAATGCAAATTTCATGGTGGAGCGAATAAAATATTCTGCCAGTTCCGAATTGTTTCTATGTAAAATTTATAATAATAATTTACCATTTGAAAATAGTTTTCGCTCCACCCTACTGTACAACGTTATTAACCATTTTTCACCTACTTCACTCGCCTTCTGATTGACTTATGAAAAAAACTGCACATATCTATTTTTAAGAAAAGTGTATTTTGCACAATAAAAGTGGCGCCCAAATGACGTTAACAAAAATTCTCATATATATATATATATATATATCAAAGTGGTTTTCACAATCTACAATTTCTATGTAAATTGTAATTGGCCGCCACACAAAAACAACAACCACAACGAGACCTTGGAAACTGAGTTGTGAAAAAAGCCAAAATTGTTTAATCAAATTTATAGTTTGATATATCGTTGACTGCATAACATGCAATTACAAAAGGTCACAAATGGTTTTCGCTTTTTTCTCGATTTCGGAGTTTCATGCCGTTATTAATCTTAACGAAAAAGAGCCAAGTAATTGATGGAAAAAATAAAATCAAGTGGTTTTCGAGTAAAGTTGATTTTGGCATATTCCACCATTAAAAATGGTCACGAAATTACTTTTTTTTGGATTAGTTTCGATTTAAGATATTCTGTGAATTTAATACATCATGATTAAAATGTGAGAATGTATTTTTCTGATAATCAAAATTTATCACACTGATTTACAGTTATATTTTATTTAAATTTCTAGTAAAGCTAGTTCATTGTTTGTGGGTTAACTTTAAATCTTGTGATTTAATTTTTTCCACTTTTTATTGCTATTATCTTTTTTAGTACCATCATTAATATTCAAATGAATTTTGTTATTTGATCTTTTGTTTATTACTCCATAAAATGTTACAGTTACATTCCAATATATCTGTTTTAGGTGGGGGGAATTATATTCTTAAAAATATAAATTGTTTTTATACCCTACACAACTATGTTGTCAGAGTATTATAGCTTTGTGCAGCCCCAAGAGTTTGTAAAGTCGCGAAATATTGATCCTAGACCCAACTTTAAGCATACCGATCTTCATATCTCGACTAGCTGAGTCGATCTAGACATGTGTGTCCGTCCGTCTGTCCATTATAATTTATAAACACCATACAGGCCACAGTTATGGATCAATCATCACGAAATTTTGTATGTAGGATGGGTTCTGGCCAATGAAGACCCCAATCGATGTTGGAAAAGATCGGTTAATATTTAGGGGGTGAAATGGACCAAATACTTAATTTTTGTCGGTTTTTTCATGTCGCTCCAGAGGCCGCAATTATGGCCCAAACATCGCGATTTTTTGCATGGAGAAGGGGATCGGGCCAAAGAATATACATGCCTGTTTTGATTAAGATTGGTAAATATTTAGCGGGTCAATTGGACCCTGACTTTTGTGTGAAAAATGACAAAATTTGTATTCTATAGCGTATTTTTTGTGTTATTTTCGAGTCGATATATAGACCACAAATGAAAGCCGAATATCACAACACAACCCACGGTGAAGGGAATCTGGACAATAGCTGTACTGAATACTCGTAATATTCGCAAAATATGTCAGTGTGAGGAAGATGTGCTGTTTACCTCTATTCGGGCAAGAGGATGCCAATATCACGAAATATTGCCCAGGCTCGGAATAAACATCCGCAGACAATTTCAGTTCCGTGGTAGTTGTGTAGGGTATCGTATGGTCGGCCCCGTCCGACTATACTGCTCCGCTCACAGGTTTTTATGATTTCTTTTTTTTAAGATAATAGTTCTATACCCATTTGTCATTGACTTATATGTACATAACAATCATTTGTACTTAAACTTTTTTTAGAATACTCTTCCAAATAGGCGTGGCGTTGGGAGATTAAAAGAATATTTTCCCAAGTGGAAAATATTGAAAAAATCCAAAGGGCTTCCTGGGCAGTATTTATTGAAATGGAATGGGGCGAAACTAATTGTGTAATCTACATAGATATTTGAATCAAGTAAAAACTCAAAAAAACTCAATCTATGAAAAAAATTGTATGTCAATCGGATTCGTTTGTGCACCATTTGTTTGAAATCGAGCAAAATAATGTATGTTGAGCTATATGTAAATCTGGACCTAATCAAGCAACCGTGGCATATACCGTTTGGTATGCTGCAGCACAGAACGCTGTTCACAATTTTGTCTCGTGTATATGGAATAGACGTAGGCTCCTCGGTGCACCATTTACCAAAATTCGGAAAAACTATATATGGGAGTCCTATCTAAATCTAAACCGATCCTAACAAGTCGCATACATTACTAAGGACCTATCTCAACACGTTGTGCAAAATTTTGTATCAATCGGAAAGAACTTGGGAGTTTGGTGGACCGTTAACCAAAAAATTGGTATAGGGGAGCTATATCTAAATCTGAACCGATTTCCACCAAACTTCGCAAACATCAATCTGGATATAATCTAGTACACTGTGCAAAATTTTGTTTCAATCGGACAAAAATTGCGAGTTTGGTGCACCATTTACCAAAAATCGGACGAAACTATATATGGGAAATTTACAAAATTAACACACAACATTCTAGATTCAATTCAGTATGTTGTGCCAAATTTCGTGCAAATCGAACGATATGTAAGGACTTTGGTGCACTATTTACCTAAAATCGGACAAACATATATATGGAAGCCATATCTAAATCTGATCCGATTTTTACGAAATTTAGCACACATATTTCTAGACTTTATTCAGTACGCTATGCCAAATTTCGAGCAAATCGAAGGATATATAGGGACTTTGATGGACCATTTCTAAAGAGGACGAAAATATATATGGGAGCTATATCTAAATCTGAACCGATTTTCACGAAATTTAACACACATCGTTCTAGACTTAATTTTGAACACTATGCCAAATTTCGTGCAAATCCAAGGATATATTGGGACTTTGTTTACTATTTACCAAAAATCGGACGAAAATATATGTGGGAGCTATATCTAAATCTGAACCGATTTTTCCCAATTTCAATAGGGTTCCAATTTCAATAGAGCTGTGCCAAATTTCCTCCAATTCGAATCAAAAATTCGACCTGTACTTTGTTTACAATTTAACATGGACAGGCAGACGGACGGACATACATCGACTTGAAAAGTGATTCTATGCATATTCTCAAAACGAACGATTATTTTTGCCTATTACAAACATATGCACAAAGACATAATGCCCTGTACAACAGTGTGGTGAAGGGTATTAAAATATGTTCCAAATATGAATTAATAAAAAAATATATTTTTCCAATAGAGCAATTTTCCCAGGGACCAACTGAAACTAGGTTTTATAAAAAAATGACCAAATATTTTTTTTTTTTTTGAAAAAAAATATTTTTCAAAAAAATATTAAAAAAGAACAATAGATTTTGAAGGTCGAACTGAGGTGTAGGTTTTTTAAAATAAAAAATTTCAAAGGATAGCCCTCGTATAAAAGGTTACCCCTGATCTTCGATATACTGAATATCCTAGCAGAATGTTCCCAACAAAGTTTCTTTATTTTTGTACATACTTTTCTCAGAGGCTAAAAGCACTGGTATGGTCATTTTAAGATGACAGTTTTCAAACATCCACCACAAAGTGTAGTTTGAGGCAAGTTTTTCAACCGTCACACGTCAGTATCAACCCAAAACATCGTATAGCCCACTATATATAAGTCCCGATCGATTTTGGGCGTTTTGTCCATCCGCTGGTATGAAAAGTTCTCCAGATATTTTTATACCCTTCACCACACTGTGGTACAGGGTATTATGTCTTTGTGCATATGTTTGTAACAGACAAACGGAATCGAGATAGACCCATCTTTCCTTTTGAGAATATGCATAGAATCACTGTCTAAGTCGATTTGTCCGTCCGTCCGTCTGTCTATGTTAAATTGTAAACAATGTACAGGCCACATTTATTATTCGAATTGGATGGAATTTTGCACAGCTCATTCATTTGACCCAAGGACGAACCCTATTGAAATTGGGAAAAATCGGTTCAGATTTAGCTATAGCTCCCATATATATTTTCGTCCGATTTAATGTAAATGATGCACTGAAGTCCCTAAATAACTTTCGATTTGCACGAAATTTGGCACATCGTACTGAATTTAGTCCAGACTGATGTGTGCCAAGTTTCGTGAAAATCGATCCAGATCTAGATATAGCTCCCATATATAGTTTCGTCCGATTTCATGTAAATGGTGCACCAAAGTCCCTATATATTTTTCGATTTGCACGAAATTAGGCATAACGTGCTGAATTGAGCGTAGAGTGATGTCTGCTAAGTTTCGAGAAAATCGGTCCTCATTTAGATATAGCTCCCATATATAGTTTCGTCCGATTTCAGGTAAATGGTGCACCAAAGTCCCTACATTTCCTTCGATTTGCACGAAATTTGGCATATCGCACTGAATTGAGCCTAAAGTGATGTCTGCCAAAAAAATCGGTTGAGATTTAGATATAGCTCCGTTATATTATAGATTGATTTTAAATAATTGACGCACCAAGGATCCAATATATGGCTGATAGGAACAAAACGTACTGAAATTTGTATTACCTAACCTGTGACAAGTTTCGTTGAAATCGGATCATATTACCATATAACTTCCATATATATTTTCGCCCGATTTTAAGTAAATTGGACATCAGACTCCTCATGTTAGTCAGATTGACATCAAATTTTTCACAACGTACAAAATTTAGCATAGAATTACTTAGTTGCGTTTTCTAGAAGTACAGACCTCTTAATGACCTATTGATATTTGTTTGAAGTCGATTTGCATACTTTTGTCCCATTGTAACAATCGAACGACATGTTTATGGATAGATCTAAATCGATTCACATTTAGATAAATATCACATATTTTATTTCATCCAATTTCATGTTAATAGTCCTATTTAATATACCCATAGTGGTGAAGGGTATCATATAGTCGGCCCCGTCCGACTTTACTTACTGCTTTTTCTTTTGAAGATGAAGTTTGTCTAAACCCTACTTCAATCCATTGCATTTGATTACAATTCAGATTCATATCAAATTCAAATTCCCTATTGGCAACTCAATACATCCGCAAGTCATCCATAGATGTAATAACTCACAATGAAATTGAAATAAATCATCAAAACTAAAAATAAAATAAAAAATTAAATAATTGAATAAAAATCTAAAAATATAAAAAATCATAAATCAAATTCGACGATTTGCATATAACCCCATTGACATAATCAAATATGAATTCAGGTCACCAATAAAACAAACCAAAAACAACAACAAAAACTACACGTCCCATTTACAACCATCAACCCAACAAACCAAAGCAAAGTTTGTTGCCTAAGTCTTTTGTTTAGTTCTGTTGCTTTTTTTGGCAAACGCCAACGGCTAGCCATTGTTTAGTACGTTAACTAATTGATTGATTCTCGATGGGTAAAAAAACTTCGCCAGATTTATGATTTTTTAATCATTTAATAACATTTAAATGGAAATTCAATAAAATGGTGGGAGTGCAGGCAGACCCAGCCAGCCAATGAATATTTCAAGTATTGAGAATTTGAAGCGAAACGAGTTGTGGCATAACGCCTCGAAGTATTGCTGGCAAAATTGTTGAATGTATTAGTCATCATCATAATGATCGTATGACATCCCAAATGGCTTTCAGGTTTTTTTATTGTAGATTTTTGTTTTTGTTGTAGTTTTTTTTTTTTGCACTTTTATTGTGGTTTTCCTAAAGAGCAGAAGCCGTTGAAAAGGAGTTTTATTTATGTCGTCGATGTTGCTCTGTCCCTACAGCAACCATGGGTCATAAAAACAATTAGTCATATAGCCAAATGTGCGATCAGATGTTTGCCATATGTGTGTTTTTTGTGTTAGGTTGCTCAGACACACAATTGTTTCGCGCAAAAAAACAACCAACACTTGAGGGCTTTTCCGGTAGTCCGCTAGGCTATTTATTATTCGCAATGTTTATGAAGTGTGAAATAAAGGTGAGGGTGGGCATATCCATAACAAATAAAGCCGAACAAATGTTCCATATGGCCCAGCCGGTAGAAAAATTTAGACATTTACAGTTTTGGAATGTGATGTAAGAGACAACAACAAAAATATGTTAACAGCATTTTGAAAACCACATTCCTTGAGAACAACAAATTAAATACATATTTTATTGGCAAGTCATCGTCACATCAAACGTGAGCCGTCTTTTGTGCAACCTAATCCTCATGTTTGTGAGATTTATTTCTTGGGTGACACTCCTTGGTGGTTTTTAACTTTTTTTTAAATTTGGCCATAATTTGTTATTTATTTATGCACAAGACTCTCCTTCACAGTTAACACCCACAAGTAATTTTGAGCAATTATAAATGGCATAATATTGACTTTTAACAACTAATTATGTGAATAAATTTTAATTAAAAAACATTTTTTATCAAAATAGCAAACAAAGTGTCACAATATTTTTTTTTCAAATTTACACAAGGCAACAATGGGGTTTGGAGACAAATTTAAGATTTATAGGTGTTTAGTTAGTCGAAAAACGATTTTTAATTTATTATATTGGTATAACAGTTGTATAACAGTTTTATATAACTGTTATACTCAGCATTTCTTGCACAAATTTTTATTTTTCAGCAATATTATGTTGAAATTTGTTTAATTTCCATACAATTTTGAAAGTATAACAGTTTTAGAAAACTGTTATACTCAATGTTTCTTAATAAAATTTATATTTTCTAACAAAAACTATAAACTGTTGACCTTTCTGGCCTAATGTGAAAGATTTGACAGTGTATAACAGTTTCCGAAAACTGTTATACTACGTATTTTTTTGGAAAAAAAAATATTTTTAATCAAAATTGTGGATTAGATATTTTTTTAATTTGGAAATATAATGAATAAAATTTGCATAAAAAATAAAAAAATGTATTTTAATAGTATAACAGTTTCATAATACCGCTATACTAAACGGTTCTTAAAACACGATGAAAACTTAAAAAGTGTATTTTGTTAAAGAAAAAAAATTAAGAGTAACAACAGAAAATATAAGCAAGGATTTTTTTCTCCAGCCTTAACTATTCCAGCCTTAGATATTTAAAAAAAATATTTTTCGAAGGACAGTCGAAGCTATGGGTGGATTTTTTAAAAAATTGTTTTTTTCAAATACTGCGAGAGCTAAAAACGTGTATTTAAAAAAAAAAATATTTTTCGAACTATCTTCGATGCTTTAAACTTGATTTTTTTGAAGAATATATTCCTAAATTTTTTTTGAGAATATTTTCAAAGGTCTGGCAGAGCTATTCCTGAATTTTTTGAAGAAAACTTTTCCCAGGTCTTTGCAGCTGTTAGCTAAGAATTTTTAAAGAAAATTTTTTTCGAAGGATTCTCTGTGTTTTTCTAAACAATACTTTTCTAAGGATTGCCAGAGATACAAACGTAGTTTGTTTAAAGAATATTTTTATGATGAATCTTCAAAGGTATAATTGTAGATTGTCTAAAGAATATTTTTAACAAAGGACCTTCTGAGGTATAAGCGTGGATTTGTAAAGAATATTTTTCGACGGACCTTCAGTGAATTTTTTAAAGTATATTTTTGAAGGACTGCGAAGGATAAAAGTGTGGATTTTTTATATAATGATTTTTTTAAGAAGCACTGCGAATATTTTTATTAGAACGTTTTTTGAAGGACTGCAAAGGTTGTAAGCTTGAATAACAAAATATTTTTCGAAGGACCTTCAGAAGTAAAAACGTGGATTCTTTATAGACCGTTTTTTGAAGGACTGCCAAGAATATAAGCGTGAGAATTTTATGGACTATTTTTTGAAGGACAACGAAGGATTAAAGCATGAAATTTTTATGGAATATTTTTTGTAGGACTGCGAAGGATATAAGCGAGAATTTTTCAAAGAATATTTATTCTGAAGGGCTGCCAAGGACGAACGTGGTTTCTTTAGCAATATTTTACGAAGGACCTTCAGAAGTAAAAGCGTGGATTTTTTATAGAACATTTTTCGAAGAACCTTCAGAAGTAAAAGCGTGGATTTTTTATAGAATATTTTTCGAAGAACCTTCAGAAGTAAAAGCGTGGATTTTTTATAGAATATTTTTCGAATGACTGCCAAAGATATAATCATGACTTTTTTATAGACTATTTTTTGAAGGACTTCCAAGGATATAAGCGTGGATTTTTTACAGAATATTTTTTGAAGTACTGTCAAGGATATAAAAGTAAATTTTTTGAAGGGCTTCCAATGATTAAGCGTAGTTTTTTTAAGAATACTATTTAAAGAACTGCCAAGGATATAAGCTTGGATTGTATATAGAATATTATTTAAGGACTGGATGAAGGATATGAAACATGGATAGAATATATATTTTAAAGGGCTGCGAAGGATATAAGTTTGGATTTTTGAAGGACTTCCAAAGATATGAGAGTGCCAAGGATGTAAGCCTGGATTTTGTATAGAATATTTTTTAAGGACTGCGAAGAATATAAACATGAATTTTTCAAAGAAAATTTTTTTAAAGGACTGCAAAGGATATTAGTCTTGATCTTTTAAAGAATATTTTTGAAGGACTGTCAAGGATATAGGAGTGAATTTTTTTAGGGCTTTCAATGGTGTAAGCGTGGATTTTTTAAAGAGTATATTTTGAAGGACATTTTTTGAAGGACTGCAAAGGATATAAGTGTGGATTTTTGTATTGAATATTTGGAAGGCCGGCAAACAATATAATCGTAATTTTTAAAATAAAATTTTTGAAGACATTGAAGGATATAAACCTGACTTTTTTATAGAATATTTCCTGAAGGACTATCATAGGATGTTTGTACATTGAAAACATGTTACGGTACGTCCTCATTTTCGAAATTTTAAATCACATATTCCAAATGAAGTGGCTGATGTTTGACATTACAGGTTTTCAAAGGATAAACTAACTTTGCCATAAAACCCTTTACCTGTACTGACAGTTTTCTACTGGAGGTGTTTTGCAAGGTCCCACCTTACATAGGGCATATTGCAGGTCCTAGCCCAATCGAAATGGTTGTAATTTATTCATTCAGAGGGTAGATGACCTCCTTGTAAAAACATAAAATTTAAGTGGATCCATACCTTGGTCTAACCTTCCTTTAGGAGCTCTTTTGTAGTAACTTAGAATTTTAGGTTTTCAGAGGAACCTCCTAGCTGATCCCGCCCATTTTAGATGTGTTTAGATGTATTTTGCAAGAGGCATGCATATAATTTTGGCCTTCGACAGCTCAAAGGATAACAACTTCCTAACACAAAATACGCACTTCAGCACTGCTAAATTTTGATCAAACACATTCTGTAGACTGTACAATAAGGATCTTCTCTATTACTTGGGCTATCTTGCTATTACTGGTATCAACTTACATTCATTCAGTTAAAATATTTTTTTTTAGAAAATAAAACTTTAGTATGTACCTAAATGTTAAATTTACGAAGAAAATCGAATTTTTGGTAATTTTAGAAAAGTATAACAGTTGTATAACAGTTTCAAAAACCTCTATATAAGCAAACAATTAATATAGTTTACTCCGAATCTATATAAAATGAAGAAATTGACGTATTCAATCAATTTTCTTGAGTATAACAGTTTTGCAAAACTGTTATACAGGTGGAATTTTACGTATTTCAATTTGAAATTTATTAAAATTGATACAATTACATAAATTTTCTTTGATTTTTGTAAGTATAACAGTTATACGAAACTGTTATACAAATGAAATTTTTTGTTTTCTCGATATAAAACTAAATGAAATGATTTAAAATTCAAATAAATAACCATTCTGCTTGAGTATAACAGTTTCCAATCATGTGAAATACCAATTCCAAGTGAAATAAATTTAACTATTGTGTTATTTCACCATAAAATTTTATTTATATTCATAAAATATTTATTCCACATTGCTGCACCTTTAAAGTTGTAGACCAGTGTTCTCCACTACACAATTCTCTCACATTTTTATGTGTGCAGAGTTAAAACTTAAATTGCAATTTAATCGCCTTTTTTAAATGTAAATAAATGCTAAAAGTGAGAAATGAGAAACAATTTCAAAAAAGCTCCAGACCATGACAAATTCAGAATGGACATATTAAGACAGATGATACAGAAGTATATTAGGGTATCACAACACAGAAAATTATTCAAAGACTTTATAAATTATTTTTTTTTAATTTAAAAAAAAATTGCCTAAGAATCCACCCTAATATTCTTATGTTAACACATTTTTCTCTATTTTAAATTCTTTAAAATTAAACTTTGAAATAAGCGCCCAACTTTTCAAAAAAAAAAAAAAACAAACACATGTAATAGTTTAACAAACAACATTTTGAAGTACACAACATACGCTTTGATTTGTTTGAAGTTTAACAACAAAAACACCAACAACAAATATTTGTTGTTATTTCCGAACCATTAACATTTTGTGGTTTAACATTCGATATGTGATTTTTTTCGTATTTATTTATTTATTTTTTTCTGGTCGTTTTGAAATTTGCCAACAAGAACATGTATTTCTGTGTGTAACTATCGAAACATTTTGAAGCAAAAGGTTGCAAAGGGGTTGTTGACAACATGAGCTTACAACATCGATTGCTTTGCCGTTTGGTGGCATAATTATATGACTTGGTTGACAAGTTAGCAGCAATTAAAACAAAAACAATAACAACAAAAAACGAAACCCAAAACCAAAAATCAAGAAAATTGAAAATACATTTACAATTTACGAGTTAACATTTTCAGTTAACCTCTCTCTCGGCAAAAGGTGAATAATATATCAAAATGATATACCAATGTTTTGCTGTTCTCGTTTTCTGGGGGGGGTTAAAACGGGTTATCACCATAATTGACAAGTTAAATCTAATTCGCACACATAGTATTTAAATGGAGGTTAAATGAATGTTTTTGAAAATAAATTAAAAAAAATAATAATAATAGGACAGGGGTAATTCAAAAAGTACTTTTCAAGGACTACATAAGGAGCAAGGCGTGGATATTTAAAGAAATATTTTTTAAGTACCAGCAAGGCGTGAATTTTTTAAAAAATATTTGTTCAAGTAAGGCGTGGATTTTTAAAGAAATATTTTATTTAAAATACCAGCAAGGCGTGGATTCTTTAAACAATATTTTTTTCAAAAACCAGCAAGGCGTGGATTCTTTAAACAATAGTTTTTTTCAAGTACCTGCAATTCCTGAATTAAAAACCAGTAAGGAAAGTAGTAAAGTCGGACTGGGCCGACTATATGATACCCTTCATCACTTTGGGTATATTCTACATACGTATCCTAAAAGACATCGCCTTTTCGAAGGAACATTTACATGAAATTGAACGAACTTAAATATGTGATCTTTATATATATCTTAACCGACTAACATCAATCCCTAGACATGTCATTCTGCAAAATATGCTAAATTTTGTAAATCGATTTAAAGCAAACTCGACCCACGCTATTTGGTATGCTGATTTGTTTAAAATTTAATCTCAATCAAACAACCATTGATTATTTGGTGTACAATAAACATGAATAACTCGAAATTATATATGGAAGCTATGCTACATCTATATCCGAACCGATTTCAAGGAAACTTGCCAGAGATTAATTTATATTAACTTCAGTACGTTGTGTCAATCGGCATAGCTAGGGGTCTTTAGGGCAACATTTACGTAAAATCGGACGAAAAAATATATAGGAGGTGTTTGTAAATCTGATCCGATTTTCATGAAACTTTGCACACATCATTCTAGACGTAATTCTGTACGCTATACCAAAATCGAAAGATATAGGGGGCTTTGGTGCAGCATTTACATAAAATGGGACGAAAATATATATGGGAGCTATATTCAAATCTGAACCGATTTTCACGAAACTTAGCACACATTATTATAGGCTTAATTGAGTACGCAAGGCCGAAATCGATTGATTTTCAGGGACTTTGGTGCACTATTTATCTAAAATCGGGCCAAACTATGTATAGGAGCTATACATTAAACATGAACCGATTTTCACGAAACTCAGCACACATCATTCTAGGCTTAATCCATTACCCTGTGCCAAATTTCGTGCAAATCGAAAGATATATAGGGAATTTGATGCAATATTTACCTTAAATCGAATGAAAATATATATGGGAGCTATATCTAAATCTGAACCGATTTTCACGAAACTTTTCACACATCGTTATAGACCTAATTCATTACGCTGTGCCAAATTTCGTGCAAATCGAAAAATAAATAGGGACTTTGGTGCACCATTTACCCTAAATCGGACGAAAATATATATGGGAGCTATATCTAAATCTGAACCGATTTTCACGAAATATTGCACACATCATTCTAGGCTTAATTCAGTACGCTGCCCCAAATTCCGTGCAAATCGAAAGATATATAGGGACTTCGCTACACCATTTACCTTAAATCGGACGAAAATATATGAGAGCTGGATCAAATCTGAACCGATTTTCACGAAATATTAAACTATTTTTCACGAAACTTAACACACATCATTCTAGACTTTATTCTTAATGGTTACCGAAATTATAAATTTTTTGTCATATAACGTTACCCACAATTTCCGGTACTTCAATCCTTCATACATGTTTTACAACTGTCATGCGTCATGTTCGATATGTTCAAGGTCCATTGTAATTGGAATCGTAATGCGATTCTATGACATAATAAAGCAATTTCCATTCCTTTAAATTAATTCCTATAGCCAATCAAAAACACGATTAACTTGCTTTCCTTTTCATTGCAAAACATAGATCATCAAGCTCGACTCGAAAGAGTATAAATAACCACTTAAAATTAGTTTCAAATGATCACTGCCCTTACAAGGCAAAATTCAAATAACAAAAAATTAATTTCAGCCGAGCACGGCTAGGGCTCGAACCTAGGTCCTCAGAGCAACACAAATGTTGCCAAGACCGCTTAACGTTCTGAGCCATCAACACTTCCAAAAACGGTTGCGCAAAAACATGTGTATACCATGGAAGAAATTGTAGGTGTGTGGATTAATTATCCATCGCTGCAACAGAAATCTGCTTTGAAAAGGACTGTTCCTAGAATGAAGACAAATGTCGAACTTTGACAAATTTGAATTTAATTCGCATATGCAAGTTTCGCATCAGGGCGGAATAAATACAAGTTATCAAAGTACGACATTTGTAAAGCCACATAGCTCAATATGCCTGATAAGCCGCTTAACCAACGGCGAAACGCGTCGCATAATGGTGGGTACGTAGGTTCTTCTCCTGGCTTTCCTTTTCATTGCAAAACATAGATCATCAAGCTCGACTCGAAAGAGTATAAATAACCACTTAAAATTAGTTTCAAATGATCACTGCCCTTACAAGGCAAAATTCAAATAACAATAAATAAGCTATAAATAATCACCAACAATATCGATCGATGTTACAAATATCTAATTAATTTCTTATCATAAAAAAATCTAATCTAATTAGTTTAGGGAAAAAAAACACACACACAGACAGCAGATTGTAAATTTCTAATAAGAAAATCATTAACCTGAAATTAAATTAAAATAGACGTGGGATTTTCAACTCCATTTGGGGTAAACGACTGTTTGGAATGCTGGCGGTGGTGATGATAGTGGTGTTGTTTTTGTTATTATTGTCTTATCCAAAATATTTTACATAAATTAAACGATAACATTAAAATAACACCAACTACAAAATATGTGAAAAGAAAAAGAGAAAATTTATGCGGGAGAGGGTCCATAGACATTTGTCATTTGACATCATTTTGAATGGCTGGATTTTAAGAGTGTCTATGTGTGCCTATTGATGATCATTAATATTAAAACAATTTGTAAATGGCAAAAAACGCCAAAAATAAAATCTAATTTACATTACAATAGTCCAAACAAAACAATAGAGAATAGGCTTCGAAACGGGGCTTGTAGAGTAGTGTTTGGGGAAGTTTTTTTTTTTTACAAGTTTGGCATGACAGTTGTTTATGGAGTTAAACACCAGAAAACCCCAAAATAAATATTTACTTTTGTTTCAAACTATTGGCAAGTGTCTATTAAGTTCAGCTTAAAACAAAAATAGACATATTTTATATTTAGTTTTTTTTTTTAATATTTCAAATTAGTTTTGGGGGGATTAAGAAAATTTCAGCAAGACACCACCACAACTGTGGGCAATTCTTTTTGTTAATAACAAGGCGCCTTAGTCATGTCTGGTACCAATGTGTGTCTGTGTGTTTCAGCAGCTATTTCAATGTTTCATATATATGATGGGTACCATAAGCAAACCCTCTGAACCATTTACCTAATAATGATTTATTGTTATTTTATGCGAAGTTTTCTTTGTTTGGTTATTAGCATTGCTGTGCTAAAAAATTGTTTTTTTTTTGTTTTTTTTTTGTATACCTTGTTATGTGAATTATATTATTATTTATGATCTTTAATGTTGTCATAATTCAGACATATTTAGAAAAATGTATATTCATATGTAAATACAGTGAGACCTCCCAGAAATCAAAAAACCAATTTAATTACCTGTGAAAATTTCATCAGACTTGATTATATCCCTGAAAAATTATGGCTGCTTGTAGTCTTTGACAATAAGTTAATAAAACCGTGCCATACTTATTTCTATGAATATTTTCTAGAGCTCATAATATTTAACATAGAACTCTACTTTAGTATAGACCCCAAAAAAGGTACCCCATATATTCATACCAAAAACCAACCATATTGGTTTACTATGAGGGTAGACCCCATATAACAGTACCTTCCGAATTTTGAAGACCTTGTGTTTCTAATTTGACGTTTTGGTTTGTTGAAGGGTGACAAAAAAGCTAGTCAAAAATTTGCCGACATAGATTTTTGTTTCAACATAATTCCCATAGAAAGGTGCCACTAATTGTAGGTAGCTTGAATGGCCCCCAATGAAGTAAACTGACATTCCAGGTTCTTGGAGGTTGCAAAATGTCTTAGCAGGAAATGTTCGACATTCTACCCTTCGCCACATTGGGTATATTCTACAAATGTATCCTAAAAGACGTCGCCTTTTCGAAGTAACAGTGACATAAAATTAAACGAACTTAAATATGTGATATTTATATATATCTAAGCCGACTAACATCAATCCCTACACATGTCATTCTGCAAGCTATGCACTGTTTAAAATTGAATCTCAATCAGACACCCATATTTGGTGTACAGTTAACATGAATGAGTCAAAATTATATATAGCAGCTACGCTATATCTATATCTGAAGTAATTTCAAGGAAACTTGAAGCGATTAATTTATATTAACTTCAGTACATTGTATCAATCGGCCTAGCTATGGACTTTACTGAAAATCGGACGAAAAAGATTTTCAAGGACTTTGGTGTACCATTTAACTAAAATCGCGCGAAACTATATATGCGAGCTATATCTAAGTCTGAACCGATTTTCAAGAAACTTAGTACACATCACTCTAGACTTAGTTCAGTACATTGTGCCAAAATTGGTGCAAATCAAAAGATTTTCAGGAACTTTGGTGCACCATTTACCTAAAATCGGGCGAAACTATATACGGGAGCTAGGCCTAAATCTGAACCGATTTTCACGAAACTCACGGCTCATAATTCTAGACTCAATTCAGTACGCTATGCCAAATTTGGGGTAAATCGAAGGATATATTTATCCAAAATCGAACGAAAATATATATGGAAGCTATATCTCAATCTGAACCGATTTTCAGGAAACTTAACACACATCATTCTACCCTTAATTCAGTACACTGTGCAAATTTCGTGCAAATCGAAAGATAAATAGGGTCTTTAGTGCACAATTTACCTAAAATCGGGTGAAAAAAAAATATATATATATATCTAAATATATATATCTAAATATATATATATATCTAAATCTGAACCGATTTTTACGAAAATTAACACACATCACTCTAGACTTAATTCAGTATGCTATGCCAAATTTCGTGCAAATCGAAAGATATATGTAGGGTCTTTGGTACACCATTTACCTAAAATCGGACGAAAATATGTATGATAGCTATATTTAAATCTGAAGCGGTTTTCACGAAACTTAACACACATCATTCTAGACCTAATTCATTACGCTATGCCAAATTTCGTGCAAATCGAAGGATGTATAGGAACTTTTGTGCACTATTTACCTAAAATTGGACGAAAATATATATGGGAGCTATATCTAAATCTGAATCGATTTTCAGGAAACTTAGCACCCATCACTCTAGACTTAATTCAGTACGCCATGCCAAATTTCATGCAAATCGAAGGATGTATAGGAACTTTTGTGCACTATTTACCTAAAATTGGACGAAAATATATATGGGAGCTATATCTAAATCTGAATCGATTTTCAGGAAACTTAGCACCCATCACTCTAGACTTAATTCAGTATGCTATGCCAAATTTCGTGTAAATCGAAGGATATATAGGACTTTGGTGGACCATTTACCTTAAATAGGACGAAAATATATATGGAAGCTATATCTAAATCTGAACCGATTTTCACGAAACTTAACACACGTCATGCTAGACTCAATTGAGTACACCGTGCCAAATTTCGTGCAAATCGAAACTTATATAGGGACTTCGGTGCACAATTTACCTAAAATCGGACGAAAATATATATGGGAGCTATATATAAATTTGAACCGATTTTCAGGAAAATTCACACATATCATTCCAGACTTAATTCATTACGCTGTGCCAAATTTCGTGCAAATCGAAAGATATATAGGTACTTTGGTGCACTATTTACCTTAAATCGAACGAAAATATATATATGGGAGCTATACTTAAATCTGAACCGATTTTTCCCAATTTCAATAGGATTTGTCCTTGGGCCGAATGAGTGATCTGTTCCAAATTTCATCTAATTCGAATCAAAAATGCGACCTGTACATTGTTTACAATTTAACATAGACTACGGACGGACATGCATAAATCGACTTAAGGGGTCACCCCCATTCACGGGGTCAAAATGTTTTTTGATTTAATTCGATTCTACACTAATTCAAGAATGTCCCTACAAAATTTCAAGTGAAAATCTCAAGAACTGTCGATTTATTGTGTCAGCATCAAGTGACGGCTAGAGGGCTTCTCAAACTTTAAACGCGGGTTTCTCTTTTGCGAATGGCGGGCACGATAACTCAAAAACTAATAATCCAATCGATTCCACTTTTGTACACTTTTCTCTGTGAGTGTATAGCTATCGTATGAACTAGGATATTGCCAATCGGTAAAGATCTTCCTTATTTTTTAACTTGGTTTTTGGACAAAAATCGGTGATTTTCCAAAAATATTTTTTCAAAGGTCCGCCATTTTGCTAATCTTAGAGCGAAGTCAATAATTCTAGTTCATACGAGAGCCAGACATGTACTCTTTCTAACACCGTTGGAATTTTCGGATTCCGATGTTGCAGTGAGAAGTTATCATGCCCGTCGTCAAAAATAATGACTTTTCTTTAATTACAAAAAACAACAACAAAGCAATAACAAAAATTTTTTGTAAATTAATTTTCATCCCTTTTAAATCTTCAATTATATATGTGCAAAGTTACAAACCTTAACAAGCATTGGTATTTATTTACCAGCCTATTGATCTTGAAAAATTAAAATCGAGAATGGGTGGGGTTCCCTTAAAAAGTGATTCTGTGCATATTCTGAAAAGGAACCATGTGTCTAACTCCAGCACCTAGGATGATTTTTATACCCTTCACCACACTGTGGTACAGGGTATTATGTCTTTGTGCATATGTTTGTAACAGGCAAAAGGAAACGAGATAGACACATTTCCTTTTGGAATATGCCACTTTCTAAGGACGATGCATGTCCCTAAATTGTAAACAAAGAAATTTATGATCCGAATTGAATGAAATTTGGTATAGGTCACTTATTCGGCCCAAGGACGAACCCTATTGAAATTGGGAAAAATCGGTTCAGATTTAGATGTAGCTCCCATATATATATTTAACCGATTTAATGTAAACGGCCCCTATATATCTTTCGATTTGCACGAAATTTGGTACAGCTTAATCATTTAGGTCTAGAATGATGTCTGCCAAGTTTCGTGAAAATCGGTCCAGATTTAGATATAGCTCCCATATATAGTTTCGTCCGATTTCATGTATATGGTGCCCCAAAGTTCCTATATATCTTTTGATTTGCACGAAATTTGGTATAACGTACTGAATTAAGCCTAGAGTGATGTCTGCCAAGTTTGGAGAAAATCGGTCCAGATTTAGATATAGCTCCCATATATAGTTTCGTCCGATTTCATGTAAAAGGTGCCCCAAAGTCCCTATATACCTTTCGATTTGCGCGAAATTTGGCATAACGTACTGAATTGAGCTTAGAATGATGTCTAACAAGTTTGGAGAAAATCGGTCCAGATTTTAGATTTAGCTCACATATATAGTTTCGTACGATTTCATGTAAATGGTGCCCCAAAGTCCGTATATATCTTTTGATTTGCACGAAATTTGGCATAACGTACTGAATCAAGCCTAGAGTGATGTCTGCCAAGTTTGGAGAAAATCGGTCCCCTATATAACTTTCGATTTGCACGAAATTTGGCATAACGCACTGAATTGAGCCTAGAATGATGTCTACCAAGTTTCGAGAAAATCGGCCCAGATTTAGATATAGCTCCCACATATAGTTTCGTACGATTTCATGTAAATGGTGCCCCAAAGTCCCTATATAACTTTCGATTTGCACGAAATTTGTCATAACGTACTGAATTGAGCCTAAAATGATGCTAAGTTTCGTGAAAATCGGTCCAGATTTAGATATAGCTCCCTTTTATTATAGATTGATTTTAAGTAATTGACGTACTAAGGAACCAATAGAAACAAAACGTTCTGAAATTAGTATAACCTAACCTGTGACAAGTTTGTTTGAAATCGCTTAATATTTGGATAGAGCTTCCATATATATTTTCGACCGATTTCAAGTAAATTGGGCATCAGACTCCTCATGTTAGTCAGATTGACATCAAATTGTGCACAACGCACAAAATTGAG
>NW_026878025.1:0-23525 GCF_032173495.1 Musca vetustissima | reverse complement strand
CAATTGCCAAACTTGAATGCCATCATCAAACTCATCGGTATCATCCACCTCATCGTCATACCATTCCATTCCCCAATATTCTAAGTAAATATTATTAAACCGTGAACAGAATGTCAACACGACTTTGTTTTTTGTTTTGGCCACAACAATGTCAATATAAATATAATTTCAAAGGTAAACCAGATCAAACAATCGATGCCAAAAAATAAACTAAAATTGAAGCAAAAAACGAACAACAACACTGACACGTGCATTATTGGATTTCAACTAAAATTTGGCTGCGCTAGTTACTGGTCTTACTCCCAATAAAAATAAAAACAACAAAGAAAACACACTAAAAAGCTCTTCTCCATCCATCCGAAAATCTTCATAAAGGAGAGACAATGAAGGCAATTTTCAGGGGCACACCTTATTCAGACTGTAATTTGTGATCATTGGCTTGTGGAGTGATGTGATGTGTGGTGTGGTAAGGAAAGGAAGTCTTCGTTGAGATTCTGGCAACAGCAGTCATTTGGTGGCCAAAGAGGCGAAACTCTTGTGGCAATTATATGGCTGTTGAAGACGACACAACCAAGCAATCGGGTAAAACCACCAACAACAAAAATAATCCAAGCAACAGCAATTTCCGTTTTGTGTTTGTCGTCAGTTGTTTGGTTTTGTTGTTGTTGTTTTTACTGGGCATGCTAATGTTGTTGTTATTATTATAGTTGGCATGAAAGCGAAAACGGAAAATTGTCTATAATTCCAGCACTTTGAGTCATTAGTTTAGTTGGCCATTATAGGGAGAGGGAACTAAAAACCAGAGAGGAAAAACAGTAGAGACAGCAAATTTTTGAAAACGAGCTGGAAGGAAGGATGTTCTCTACAGACGAACTGACGGTTAGGCCGTCTTCTGTAGGCTGATTGGGAAGATTTATTATATACCTTTTCATGGACGGCTCTTTAATAGATATTCTGAGGAGAAGTGAAGTTAATTCGGAGACCTGAAGTGTCCGACTAGGCAGTGTTCTATAGGCTGATTGGGAAGATTTATTATATAGACGTTCTGAATGTCAGACCTTTTCATGGACGAGCCTCCAATACATACTCTGTGGAGAAGGGAGGTTAATTAAGTGACCTGAAGTATCGTTGTTTTTAAGAACTAAGAATTACTAAGAATTCTTTTCTATTTGGTCCTTCGATCACATTCAGTCCTTTGGCCACTGTTTATTTCGAAATTTTGAAATCAAATTTGGTCCTTCGACTAAATTTTAGCGGAATTGTAAAGATTTTTTTAAGAAATATATATATAAAGACTATATGCGATTTGGAGGTAGTATTTAAAGCCGACCAGAAGGACATATTTTTAAAGAGCTGGAATTCGTTTTGATGGTCGAGCTAGCGTAAAAAAATGGGAGGAGAACTCATTTCCACTTAGATTTTTTTCTATACAAAATAATAGGTGAAGGAAGCTTCATAGGCGAGCTGATGGGAGCTTTTATAGACGACCTGGAGGAAATTTTTATAGACAAGCTGAATCGAGCGTCTTTGGCGAGATGAAGGGAGCTTGCTAAAGCAGGGAGCCTTTAGAGGCGAGCTGAAGCAGGGAGTATTTAGAGGCGAGCTGAAGCAGGGAGCCTTTTAGAGGCGAGCTGAAGCAGGGAGCCTTTTAGAGGCGAGCTGAAGCAGGGAGCCTTTTATAGGCGAGCTGAAGCAGGGAGCCTTTTATAGGCGAGCTGAAGCAGGGAGCCTTTATAGGTTAGCTGAAGTAGAGAACCTTTATAGGCTAGCTGAAGCAGGGAGCCTTTATAGGCGAGCTGAAGCAGGGAGCCTTTATAGGTGAGCTGAAGCAGGGAGCCTTTATAGGTGAGCTGAAGCAAGGAGCCTATTATAGGTGAGCTGAAGCAGGGAGCCTATTATAGGTGAGCTGAAGCAGGGAGCCTATTATAGGCGAGCTGAAGCAGTGAGCCTTTATAGGCGAGCTGAAGCAGTGAGCCTTTATAGGCGAGCTGAAGCAGAGAGACTTTACAGGCGAGCTGAAGCAGAGAGACTTTATAGGCGATCTGAAGTAGGGAGCCTTTAGATTAATATGATTTCAATAGACAAGACGAAGTCGGAACGTTTCATAGATGATACGAGGGAGTCTCTTCAGATGAGCTGAAGGAATTATCTTCAGGTGAGCTGCATGGAGTGTATTTAGTCGTCTTTATAGGTGCGCTGGAGGAAATAAATTGTATACCTTAGTGCAAAGAGAATTTTGTATAGAAAAATATGGAAGACCCCACTGAGAAGTTTTTTCTATATGTAAACAAATCAGCGACCTCAATTTACCAAAGACTATTTATTCTTCAAAATCAGATGCTTTTTTCGATCAGCAGTGGCAAAGGATGTTTTTTTAGAAAAAATGGTCTTT
Source organism: Musca vetustissima (assembly GCF_032173495.1). Lineage (NCBI taxonomy): Eukaryota > Metazoa > Arthropoda > Insecta > Diptera > Muscidae > Musca > Musca vetustissima. The sequence goes on along the minus strand of NW_026878025.1, from coordinate 21,133 downwards.
ATTGAAAGTATTGAATTTTTTTTTCTATAAAAAAAATGGGTGCTCCAGCTGAGACCGCAATTAGCGAGAATTTCCTGTAGAAAAATGAACCTCGAATATATTCAAAATTTTTCGCTATAAAAAAATTTGTAGGGATTGGAATTTTTTTTCTATAGAAAAAAATGAGATTTATGCAGTAGAGATCCAATTCCTTTTTTTTTTTTTTTGTATCCAAACAACATTGAAGTTCACTAACCTCTGTGGCTTTAAATGGGGAAATCCTTTTCAACTTTGGCAGGTCACTTATCATTTTTTTCGTTACTCTTCTACCGGCAGACTGGGCCATGTTGGTAAAAATGAAGAACAAGAAAAAAAAAGCAAAAAAGAAAACATCTAAAATGAATTTGAAATGAAAAGAGATTGTCGGGATAGAGTTGATGAAAGAAGCTTGTTGATGATGTAGCTGTGTTGCGTTTGGCAGGGTAGGCTGGTGGTGTTGTTTAACTTGACTCTTCAATTTACTTTGTGGATAATTTTTTTCTTCGTCTTTTTTTGTGCATAGAGAGGGGAATTGCATGTTTACTGAATGAAAACAAGAGAACCTCACTATGAAGTAAGCAGTGATTTCTTTCCATTTTTTCTTCTTCTTGTTTTTGTAGCATGCACTTTATCAAAGTTGTGTTGCATTTAGATACGCTTGTCATTTGGCTATGGGAGATTATGACTTGGTTTGTTTGCATTTTTTTCACAGCGACTTCGAAGCGGAGGCGTATATTGGCAAAATTACAAAAAATCATATTCGTTAAATACCGAATTGACTGGCGGCCTTTGGTTGGCCAACTGCTGCAACTCCAATGAATGCCGCCGCCGCCGACGACGACGAGTCGATTCTCTGGCATAACTTCAATTTTGAAAGTGGGTGTTTGTGTTTTCGATTTATCTGGCTTTCCAAATGCCTGGGAATCGGTTATAAGTTATGTAGTTTAGTGTCGAGCTTGAGAAATGTACTTGTTTTAAAAATGAATTGCTTAATTTTGTAAAAAAAATATTCATTGGTAGGCCATGGAGTCTTAATGGCCGGCCTGCTTTTATGGAGACCGATTGGAGTATTTTTATATCCTCCATAATGAAGTGGAGGGCATATTTAATTAGTTGTTCAGTTTGCAAGCCATAGAAATATACATCGGAGACTCCGCAAGGTATATATTCCTGATCTGAATAAAATTATATGTCGATTTAGGCCATGCTCAATTGCAGGTCCTTTCAGGGCCGTGAAAGTACCAGACTGCAACCAGACTAACTATATGTAAGTGGGATAAAAATCCTCTGTGTAGACAATATACATGGATCTAGTTGTAACATAGACCCCCTTTTATGGGGTCAAATTCGAGTTAAGGTATTTGAAATGAGTGCAGAATATATATACATAGTCCGATCGAAGTTAACACCATTTTTTACTTAAGTTACTTTTATATGTCTATGGAAATTAGCACTTACTCTTCGCTTAATTAAACCCTGTCTCACTTTTTTCTTAATGTCCTTGTTTACCGAATGTTTTATTACACCAAAGAAATTAAACAAAGAAAAATGGTGAAAGGACATGAAGAAGTGGAGAAGAAGCTAACTCACCGACAATTAGCGTAGAAAATAAATTGTCGTGGTGATTATACAGCTGCGGTTTTAGTGGCATATATTTTTACTACAAAACAAAAAGCACAAAAAAATTAAGCAACATTTGTCGCATTAATGACTCGAAGAGGGGAGGGACCAGGCTAAAGAAGAATCGACCAGAAGTACTCTTTAAGCTTAACGACAAATTGTCCTTAAAGACTATTAAATCCTTGGGGTATGTTGGTGGCTGTATTTTTTTTGTGGGGTGGTGGTATTTTGAATGACTGGATGATAACTTGCCAAGGATGTGTTCCTTTTTGTTGTTGTCGTTGTTGCTTCTATAATTTTATTTTCGCCACCCATTCATTATTTACATACTCGACAACATTTGTCTTCATTCATTCGTTCGTTCTTTATTTCGTTTTGTGTTCTTTTTTTTTTGGATATTCAAATTTGTTTCATTTCTTTAGACTGATGGAGGATGGGGGAAAATGGAGGTCATGAATTTTTTAAGGACTTGTCGCAACATTTTGTTCACCCAACTCCTCCACTGCGTTAAAGTTCAGTCATATGTGTTTGATGATACTGCCATGGGCCCTGTTGGCTGTATTTGATTCTTGGGTGATTCTTTTTTGCCCTGCAAACACATCTCTCTGTCGACGTTATGTTTGATATACTTCTTGACAGTTTAAGTTTTGGAATTTGTTTGGTGTCACATTTTTTTGCTTCGCGATGTGCGTGATAAAATGTAACAGAAAGCAGGGTTGCCATCATTGACTTTTTTCTTAAACATAAAGTGGGAGAAAGAAAAATGGTGAGCTTAAGGGGACCTCTACAGGTGAGCTGAAGGATGTCTGGAAGGAGCCTTCTATGGGTGGGCTGAAAAAGCCTTTATAGACGAACTGAACGGAGCCTCTTTATAGGCGACCTAAAAGGAAGCCTTTATAGGCGACCAAAAGGGAGCCTTTATAGGAGAGCTGAAGCTGGGAGCCTTTATAGGCGAGCTGAAGCTGGGAGCCTTCTATAGGCGAGCTGAAGCAGGGAGCCTTCTATAGGCGAGCTGAAGCAGGGAGCCTTCTATAGGCGAGCTGAAGCAGGGAGCCTTCTATAGGCGAGCTGAAGCAGGGAGCCTTCTATAGGCGAGCTGAAGCAGGGAGCCTTCTATAGGCGAGCTGAAGCAGGGAGCCTTCTATAGGCGAGCTGAAGCAGGGAGCCTTTATAGGCGAGCTGAAGCAGGGAGCCTTCTATAGGAGAGCTGAAGCAGGGAACCTTCTATAGGCGAGCTGAAGGGAACCTTTATAGGCGAGCTGAAGGGAACCTTTATAGGCGAGCTGAAGGGAGCTTTTGCAGGCGAGCTGACGGGAACCTTTATAGGGGAGCTGAAGCAGAGAGCCAAGGGAGCTGAAGGGTGCCTTTATACCCAAGGAGCTGAAGGAAGCCTTTATACCCAAGGAAGCTGAAGGGAGCCTTTATACCCAAGGGAGCTGAAGGGAGCCTTTATATCAAGGGAGCCGAAGGGAGCCTTTATATCAAGGGAGCCGAAGGGAGTGTTTATAGGCGAGCAGAAGGAACCCTTTACAAGCGAGCTGAAGGGAGCCTTTATTGGGAAGCTGAAGCAGAGAGCCTTTATAGGAGAGCTGAAGGGAACCTTTATTGGCGAGCGGAAGGGAGCCTTTATAGGAGAGCTGAAGGCAGCCTTTAAGTGCGAACTGAAGGGAGCTTTTATACGTGAGCAATGATTTCTTTATAGGCGAGCTGAGAGCTTTCTTTTTTAAAGGTGAGCTGAAGGGAGTATTTATGGCCGACCTGTTGAAAATATTGAGAGATTTTTTAGAAAAAATCAGAGTAGCTTTACACCTTCTTCAGTAGGTTCAATATTGTGTACAAATTTAAATTTAATTCGGACAAGTCCATTATAGCCCTTATCAGTTTCAATAGGTTTCATAGGTAGGTTTCAGTTACAGACCCTTAGATAGAAGAATTTATTGACCACCCAGAGGAGGTTTAGCCGATCAACGAAAGAGTTGAACTTATGGGTTAAGAAAAGGGGGAACTTATTTTAGTTTTGTGGGTAAAAAAATTAAATCTACTTTGGCAACCCCAAAATCCACCAAATAAGTTAGATAGCTGCACTAAATGTTGACATGTAGGTAACATTTTTTGTGCAGAGCATTTAATTCCTTTCCCAAGCATTTAGTATGGCAAAATGTCGACTTTTTGCCCTCGATCCCTTTTTTTCTGACGTCTCCAAAAAAGGGTGCGTCTTCTTGGTTATCAAAATTGTTATGCATTGCGAGCGATTAGAAAACATTGCAGGCAATCCGAATGGCGGGTAAAAAACAAAACATGAGCTATGGCCCTAACTACAAGAACTGTAACAAAAATGAAATACTAGTAAAGAAGAAATACAACAAAAACAAGGTGTCACAGCTAAAGTGTTTTGCCACATGAGGCATGCAAACCGAAAAAATTGGGGGTTGTTTTTTAACTTGCGCTCGCCACTTAAGATGGAATATTAAGCGACAAATTTAATTTTTGCTGTTTGGGGTGGTTGGCCGCTTTTTTTACATGTTACGGAATTGGGTCACATATATTCAAATAACTTTAGGTTTTTTGGAAACTAGGTAGCTAGGTGGCTCGCAATGTTGCTTGTAGGTTAGTAAATAGGCTAATATTTCATGTTGAACTCCCGGCAAGTTATTTATGGCGAAATGTAATTTAATAAAAAAAGGAAGCAAGTTTGGCGTTTGAATAATTTTTACTTCATGATATGGGCCAAACAGGACAACGAACCAACCGTGTAGACAAGGCATTTATCTATGCTCCTTTTTATGGTAATAAAGATGATATCCATAGACACAAATGTGTAAAGTTTTACCTTGGAAGAGGAGGGTGGAACAGAGAACTGTGTAAAATCAAGTCACAAAACAAAATTAAAATTAACAATTTATCTATATGTTAAAATCTTTAATGTCTCCCAAGTTACCCTTGGAAAGCAACAATTTATGTTTTGAAGACCAGGTTAATGGAGCTTCGTAAATTAGAAGATACTGACCAAATTTTAGCTACTTATTTACAAAATACAATAAAATTAAACAAAAGGAACGTTCCGATGTTGTGTTATCTGAATATTATGAAAATTAATTGACAAGCCGATAAGGGCTATAATGGAGATTCCAAAAATTATATACCATATTAAAGTTGTTGATGAAGTTGTGAAGAAGCTCTGATTTCTGTTTGAATTGTCTTTCAAAGGTATCTACAGGTGAGCTATGGAGAAATTTTTTTGCCGTTCTAAAAATATAGGTCCTGTCGAACAATTATTTTTTAATTTATTTACAAACCACCCTTGAAACAAGGTCAGTTTTCAAAGATTCACGACCACTATGACCTTCAGTGTATCTAGTCTATAAAAATACCAGCCTTTCAGGCTCCTTCGGAGCCTCCAAAAAGTCCATCCAGTTTGTCTATAACATTTAACTTAAATTTCTACAGTTTATAAAAATTCTGTGTATGTAGCCCTAGGTGCTCGGCCCTCGAAATTATTTTTTTCCTTCATATAGGAAACTATTTTTGCAACGAAAATTTTAGTATTAAACCAGCTGAAATTACATCATGTGCCTGCGGGCCTGCTTGCGCCTCACCTTGCCTGTAAATCCACACATTATATCCATTAAAATGTCTCCCACTTTCTCTCCGTCTATAAAAAAATATCTGCTCTTCGCCTTGCCTATTAACCCACACATTAGAGGCATCAATAAAGTCTTTCACCTTCATTTCAGATCTTCAGGAAGACTTTGAGCCTCACCTTCTAAAATTTGTAAAAATTCAGCTTATTGCCTATTTTAAAGACATCCATAAATATTGTCTAATATTAAAAATATTCTTTATCTCCAGCTCGTCCTCCCCACCACCTTGAGCACACCTTTAGAAGACGCCATTCAGTCTATTGCAGTTTTGTCTTCAGCGGATCTATAAAGACCCTTTATGTCTACGCTTGAAGATCCTTCATCCTTGACTATAAACCCACTAATCGGAGGACCTCCAAAGTCTGCCACCTTCAGTTCGTGTAAAAAGAGAAATTCAGCTTCGGTTTATAAATCTTTTAAAAAAATAGTTTTTTTCGGGACCCGTATTTAGCCCCATCTATAAAAAATCCCTCTTAATCAGACCCTTATAAATACCCTCAACCTCCAGCTCGTCCTAAAGGCCCTTCATCCTTCAGCTTGCCTTTGTTGACTTCCTGCTTCATTGAGTTTCATGAGGACATAGTTTGCTTATCAATACGTTCTTCATCCTTTGAAGACTCCTTTCAGAGGATATATAAATAGTTCCTTTTTCTGCACCATAAAGACTCCATTCAGACATCTTCTTTTTGGTTATAAATACTCCGTTCAGAGAAGTCATTATCAGCTAGCCTATATAGACTATATTCAGGTCGCCCAAAAGGCTACCTTCGGCTCGCCTACAAAGGCTCCTTTCAGCTCGCCAATAAAGGCTCCTTTCAGCTCGCCAATAAAGGCTCCCCTTCAGCTCGTCAATAAAGGCTCCCTTCAGCTCGCCTATAAAGGCTCCCTTCAGCTCACCAATAAAGGCTCCGCTTCAGCTCGCCAATAAAGGCTCCCCTTCAGCTCGCCTATAAAGGCAACATTCAGCTACACTCCTATAAAGGCTCCCCTTGGCTCACCTAGGCTCCCTTCAGCTCGCCAAGTCGTATGTAGAGACTGTCCTCAGCTCGACACCAGAAACTCCTTTAGATCATGCAGCTCCCATCAGTTGGCCTAAAAAATCCTTTTAACATCCCTATGAAGGCTTACTACGTATTTAGAGACTCCGCTCAACTGGATCATTTTCAGAATCCAAATGTTTCCCTCATCCTGAAATCTGACCGATTTTCCCTGTATTCACAACAAATGATTTCCACTTCCCAAGCTTGTGAATATGATAAAAAAAACAATATGGAAGTAAATTAACAAAATAAACGTGAGTCTAACCTCATTAACCAAGCCCCTTGCAAAAAAAAAAAAAAAACATTTGTCGCCATTCGAAGGTTTTTTTTCAAGATAAAGAACAAAATGTCATTATTATTATAAATATTAGAATAGTAGTTACAGATTTGGAATAACAATTGCTGGGCACAATTTGCATTGCATATTTACTGCGAGAGCGATTGACAGTCGTAGTCGGCTGACTACAGGCAGCTGGTGGCTGGCTGGTGACTGACTGATTGGCGACAAATACGTTTTTTTTTCTGCATTAGTTTTTGCGCCTTTCAGAACGGGGTGAGCATTTGATGATAAGTGTAACACTAACAACAACAACTACAACAATTTGCGATACGAAGAAGGCCGGCTGACTATTATGTGATAGACGGCACGTATTCCATTGTAAATATGCGGAACATTTGGTTAAGGTTCAGCCCTATTTTCAATGGGCGAGTGTGTACGTAGTGGGAACAAGTGCAGTGTTACAGTTATGTTAAAGGGACTTCAAAGGCATGACAAGACCCCCTACAGAAATGGGTGTGAAAATTATTGTAGAACAAGCACGGCTGGCGCATAATAAATAGCTTACATGCGGTATAAGGAATTACAGTTAGTGTGTATAAAAAAAATTAGGTCAAAAATCAAATTAAGAACCCCCAAGTTATTCCAAGCCAAGCATAACCCACCACAAATCTATCGCAAAAAAAATCCAAATTGATTCCAATTTGTTAGTGAAACCCAAAAAGGAAAAAAGGAGAAGAAGACGAGGAATTTCATCAATTGCTGTCAATATCCCAATTAAGCATTGAATTGTAGCCAATATATCCCATTGGCAGGACATCGAAGTGGATGCATGAATGTAACATAATTACATTCAAAGAGGAGAGGCAATGAACCTTTTCCCTTATTTGTTTGCCTCCCGCCAATACGAATCAGACAAATCTCCTCAACCGAAATTGTTTGACAAATTTGTGTATTCAAGTCAGGAAATGGCATTCAAATGATGGGCAGATGGATTGGCTTTGTAACCACAGCGAATAGCAAAATTCACACATTGCACCACTACCACTCTTCTAGGATGGGAGAACCCCAACCCCCCACCTAAACCATTGTCTATAACCGGCGGCGACGGTATTTAAACATCCCTTTCTTTTGTTTTTGTTGCTTCTTTGTAATACACAATTTTGTTTCATTGCAAAAAGATTTCCAAACTCCAAGATTTGGGATTTTTATTTGAAAATGTATTTCTCTCTCTCTTTGCCTCCCTGTATTTGTGTTCCTCCTTGAGTCATCTCTTTACATTCCTTTTGTCTTTACATTGTTATCTTCTTAAGACAGAACATAGATACATTTTTGACTAGAAGGCATCGTTTATCGTTTTTTATTTGTCTTCCCTCCTCTTCTCCTTCGTCTCTTTCCCCACCCCTTCCTTAACAAGTGTGTGCCTTTTTCCAAAACACCAACAACAAGTTGGAAATTGTTTTGTTGAATATTTCCCTTTTCGTGTGTGTTTTGTAAAATGAAAAGCTCCCTGCAAGGATATTCCGATATTCTGCTATCGGAATGAATCCGTTGGAGGTATGCCGTCGCTGTCTCAACTGCAATTTTTTGCTGAATTCATTTCAGCCGCTTTGACTTTTTTGTCTAGCCCCCACCTTCCCCCTGCCAGTGGGTTGGGATTTTGGGGGTTGAAATATCATAGAGACTAACAACCGTTCCGAAAAAATTAGGTTAAGTACATTTTTCAGCAGACAGAAGAGAAATGCTGTTGTTGTTGTTCACTTGTTTTTTGGTAAAATGTGCCATGAAAATGGCCATAAATGACCGGCAATTTGTTGTCCTTTTTTCATTTGGAGACAAAGTCCTTTGCCTGTTTTTGTGAGCCTTTTGAAGAAAATAAATACGAGACATTAATAGTTTGGGTACTCAACCCGTAAAATGGTATTTTAACGAACTCAGGAAATCATTTTAGATTCGAAGGAATTCTATGTAGACCAACTGAAGGGAGTCTTTATAGACGAGCTAAGAAGAGTCTATACAGACCTGAAGCTGAGGAAATTTTCCATAATCGAGCTGAAAGGAATTTTTTATTAAGGAACTTCTTAAGAGACAACCTGAGGCCTTGAGTCTGTACAAATCAGCTGGTGTTGGCATCAATACACGAACTGAAGTGATTATCTATATAAGAGTGGAGAGGAATCTGCCAAAAAACCGAATGGAATTTCTATAGACAATTTGAATAAAGTTATTTTAGTCCAACTGTTGGAAAGTCTCTATAGACAACCTAAAGGGGATCTCCATATCTGAAAGCGAATCTCTTCTGAAGGGAGTATTAATAGACCAGATTAAGGGAGTCTTTATAGACGATCGTAAGGGAGTTTGCTGAATGGATTCTATATAGATAAGAGGGAAGTAGACTCTATAGACGAGTTGGAGGTATTCTATAGATATAGGTTAAAGGAGTATTTTTTAGACTAGCGGAAGGGAGTCTTTAAGACAAACTGAATGGCGAAGGGAGTCTATATAGACGACTATAAGAAAGTCTTCTATATTCGAGCTGAAAGCAGTTCTTAAGGAAAAGCTGAACCAAGAATAACAATAGAAGAGCTGAAGGGAGTTTTATAGACGAGGCGATGGGAGCTTTTTAAGCGTTCTGAAGTTATTCTCCACAGAGAAGCTTAAAAAGTCTTTAAAAACTACCTGAAGGGAGCCATTATCGAAGGAAGTCTCAATCTTCTTAAAATGGTAGTGGACCTTTATATGGCTTTATTTAGCGTTTGGCCATTTGGAAGCAACTCATAATAAATAATACCCTTCCAGTTATACCAAATGCATTGCAGAACCTTCCTGGAAATTCGATCCATCCTATTTTTTCTGTTAATTTGTGTGGCACTTAAACATGGTTTAAAACAGTTTTATGGTCATTTTTAACTTGAGCGATGTTACGACTGCTAACATGCCGGTCAACTTCGATAATTTCACCGATTTTATCGACATTTTCGACGACCGGCCTAATGGATTTCTTTTTCCCCAACCTAATATATTTGAAGGGCTTGGTAAAAAGTTGACTATAGTAAAAAAGTAAGCGTTCTTCCATTTCAAATTTTCTTAAAGAGCCTTAAGAAAATCAAAATAGATTAATCTCCAATGGATCTATTGAACATACACTCTACACAGTTCTCTATTCAAAAATAACTACTTACTACCTGCCTATACATTAACAAACAAAAGCAAAGTGGCAATGAGTAGTCCTCATGAACACATGTCCTTTTCTCCGGTATCTGGGATAAGTAGTTGTAGTCATTACATATTTCGTTCAGCTCTACTTACAATAATCAATACATAAATATTCTAAACAAAAACAATAACAGCAACAACAACATTATAATGTGGTCTAATCTTAAGTACAACTTCTACTTCACTTACTCGAATAGCGGTTACTTCGTGTGTACGTATTGTACGCAACCGAATAATGTTCTAAGTAGTGGTATTCTGGACATGTGTTTTTCTCGAACACATAGATACACATCTTCAACTAAATGTACGTCCGCCTGTCATTCTATCTCTGCAAAGTGTTTGTCTATTTGTTGTCTTTTCTACCTGACCGAACGACCGATCAACCATTCGACCTGTACTTAAGTCTACAGCAGACAGACAATACAAATTCAACAAATTCCGATATCCATTTGGACACATTTCGCACTTGTTTATTGTTCAATAAAAATGTCTACGAGTATCTGTACGTGTGTGTGTGTATATGTGTGCAATGCATTTAATGATGGATTAATTTTGTATTTTATAGTTTTCCTGGAAGAGGAACAGGTAGATCAGCGGCAATTAGATTCGTTTTTATTTTTATAAAAATGTTAAATCTAATTTAATGTGAGTTTAATTTTTTCCTTTAACTTCTCTATTTTGATTTTTTTTCATTACTTCGTTTTTTTATTACTACGTTGACGTCTGTATTGGATCAGTAAATGGTTTTTAGTTTTGTTCATAATAATGATGAATATTAGTTTTATTTTCATTTGTTATCATCAACTATACTTTTATAGAACGTCCTTGTCTTATCTGTGAACAAAAACAACAAACACAGAAAAATATCGCCAGATTTTAGAATCAGTCAGAAAGAAGTCAGTTTTCAAAATTGATAAAAAATTTACGCAAATATTGATAATTTGTAACATGATACACCATTTCGAAACGAAATAATTTCCTAACAATGTTAAGTAATAGTAAAAATTAAATATCATGAAAAGGTCCTTCGATCTAAGTTTTTGTCTTTTATCTATATTGAAGTTCAGTATTTTTTCTACATAAAAAATATTACAATGGGAAAAACAGACAAAAAATATAGAGCTGGAGGAAGCTAGAAAGAGTCTCTATTGGCGAAGGGAGTTTCTCATAAGAGAAGAAGGTCTCTATAGACGATCTGAAGGCAAATGTTCAAAAAGGGAGCCTTTATAGGCGGGCTGAAGTGAGTCCTTGTAGACGAGCAAAATGGATTTTATATAAACGAACGCAAGTGAATCACTAGAGATGAACTAAATTGAGTCTTTGTGGACGAGAAGAAGGGAGTCTCTGTGGAAGTCTCTACAGACGGCCTAAATGGAATATTTCGGAACGAGCTTAAAGGAGCCTCTATAGGCGAGCAAAAATGAGTCATTATAATGAGCTGATGGAAGTATATATAAATGAGCTTAAGAAGCCTCTATAGAAGACCCGAAGGGAGTCTCCCTAGACGATCTGAGGGATCGTCGTCGTTTTTATATAATGAAAAAAATGTTCCTCCTTGAGAAAAATTAAGCATTATGGATAATTACAACAAATATAAACTTAAATTCGAAAATAACTCTAAATAGAGGTATTGTCGATTTATTTTAAATACACGAATATTTACCTGTTTTTCATTATGTTCGTGAAACAATTCTGAATCAATTTTTAACAGATATTGAATTTGTCTATATCAGAACTAGGCTTATGATTTTTTAGTAAAGAAGCTGAAAATAGTCTCAATATCTGAATAGAGTCTCTGTAGAAATAATATAAGGCATCTGGACAAGCAATAAGTCTTTAAAGATGTCCAGAATGTGTTCTTTATATACCTAAGTAGTCTTTCTATAGAATCGGAAGGTGTAGGTCCAACGATTTTTTTTCTATAGAAAAAATCGTCCTGTAGATCTCACGAAATTTGTTTCTGTAGGAATAAAAAAATCGACCTGTAATACGATTTTTTTTCTGTAAAAAAAACTTGACCTCTGTGTCATACAAATTTTTTTCTATAGGAAAAAATTGACCTGAACGGTATCACGAACGGTATCGACCTGTAGGTCCCACGATTTTTTTATAGAAAAAAACGTTGACCTCAGGGTCCATTTAAAAAAAAAATCGACCTGGACGGTATCATAAATTTTTTGCTATAGAAAAAAAATCGACCTGGTCGGTCTCACGATTTTTTTCTATAGAAATAAAACAACCTGGTCTGTCTCACGATTTTTGTACATAGAAAAAATGGGACCCAAACGACTCATTAATTATTTTCTATAGAAAAAGCATGGGCCAGAGGTCTTGACAAATTTTTTCCAATAGAAGAAAAATCTAAAAATCGGCAGTGTACTAAGGGTCAAAAAAATGTTTTTTTTTTTTTTTTTTTGTGGTGTGATATATAATTAGCAGCCCTTTGGCGTATATGTTTACCCTTGTTAAATTAATAAATAGAGTTCAATTTCCTCAATAAATTTTGTTTCATTTGAGGAACAAATATCCGATTTCTTTTAATTTAATGTTTCCAAAGACCAGCTACGTTAGAAAAAAATAATATAAAAGGTAATTTTAATCGCGTTGCGGAATTTTCCAACTGTCCAATGAAAAAAGAATAATTCTTCTTGAGCTTACATTAAGTTATGAGGTTGTGAATTTCGGAACTTCATGAAGTCTTAGATTTTCGAGATCAGGGGACAAGACCAACTTGTGGGTATTAATTTCAAGAAAATGCGATATGCGTCTCTTTTTTTTCCATATTCGATATTTATAATAAAAAATTGTTCATAGATGACTATAGTTTCACAGGGTCCATAGACATCTATCTACTTATTCCGCAATAATTTTGAAAAATTCGCTCATAAAGACAATCTTTTATTCTACTGGACTGGAAACAAAACTTTATTTATCGCAATATGGGGAATGGGGCCTATTTACCTATTCAGACCTCATTTATATTTCCTTAAATTAATCACATTCTCAAAAAATATTCTCGAATATTTTCCGCACTTACCTTGACTTGCATTAACAAAATCGGCACCAAATAAAATGCAGCATACAGCTATAACCAGGAAAGCCTTCATCAGTGATGAGGTGGTAAATGCCGGTTGATGAATTCCAATGGATGGTCGGTGAGACATTGCAGCACTCTTCCTTTTTACTTTATGTGAAATACTATAGGAAGGTGGGGATGAGGTGGAGGTGGGGGAGGTCGGGTTAAGTTTAGTAATTCCAATAGTACGCCGACGACCCTTGTTGTTATTATCCATTATGGGTATGCAATTTTTTTAATGTTTAAAGGGGACAGGACAGGTGGTGAGTGAGAAGGATAACACAATAGCACACAATTTACGATATCATTTTGCACAATATTTATTTTTTGTTTTCTTTCAAAATTGTATAAATTTTCAAAATTTCAGGGGATTAATTTTTCATATCACAAAACTTCACTTTTTTGGGAGGGAGAATTTTTACTTCTTTCCTTTTGGATTACTTTTTTTATAACATTTTCTATTTTATTTTGTAATTAACGATGTTTTTCTGTATTCCAGGAAATACGGTTCCTCTTTTAATTTTTGGCGTCTATGCCTCTTCCTTTTGCGAAGGCTTTTCCGCTCGCTCACACAGAATTTTTGACAGTTAAAGCCCCGTTACTGTTACGGGGTTGGCAAAAGGATTGAATGAAAACATTTGCAGGCCACAACAACACAACAGCAGCAACAACAACGGAAATGCTACTTAAATATCCCGAAACTTCGTTATTTGTTTTCTTCCCCTTCCTTTTGTTTATTTATTTTATATTTTGCATAAATATTACATTTGCTTTTTGTTTTATGTTTTCATAAGAGATTTAATAACTCCTTTTTTTCATTGGGTACACTCTTCCACTTTATGATTTTTCCTTTTGAGCTTATTTTTTCTATATCTCCCTCTCTCTATTCTATACACATTTCTGACATTTTTGCTATGCCTTGTTATTTAACTTTTTCTCGCAGATTCTATTTCACACACTTCTTCCTGGTTTTTTGTGCAATTTCTTCCTTTTAGCAGCAGAGACACACGCACACACACAAACATATACACAGTAAAATATTTCTTCCAACTTGAGACGAGATTAATCAAGTTCGTTGATTTGTTTTCGTATATATATAAATAATTCCAATTGATATATAATTTATTTTCTTTTTAATTTTGTTATCATTTTCATTCACAATTAATAAGTTTTGTTTTTATTTTTCATTTCAATTTTCTGTGTTTTTTATCTTTCAATTGAAATCATCCGCACGTACGAACAACTCCGTTTCGTATCAACCGCTCATAGCAAACTCCAAATACAAACTGAGCAGCAAAAACAATACACACGCTGAATGGGTGGTTATTCGCTCTCTCTCTCCCTCGTTCACTCCTCTCTTTAGTGTACATCAGATGGAAAGAATAACCGGTACTCACATCACCAACAACAAAACAAGCATTATTAACGAAGTAAACAATAAAAGAAAATCGTAGATAACAATTGGAAGAGACACAGAGAAAGAGTGTGATGCAAATTGAGAGAGAGAGATAGAGTTGGAGAAAACATTGCCATCAATTAAGTGTGGTATACACATTTGCAATGGAATGGATGTGAAGAATGTTGTCAATGTTGTGATTTTTAGAGAAGGTTTGTTTTATAGAAAATAATAAGTAAAAAAGGTGTATGTCCCCGTATTCAAAAATTAATAAATATTCTCAAATTTATAAAGGGAAAATCAAAAACAGTTTCGATTAATAGAACATTATTTTAGGTTCTGAAATGGACCAAAGACCTTATAGATCTTTATTGAAAAATTTTATTTTTTACAAGGAGTCCGAAATACCAAAATAAAACCACTTGGTGGGAAAATATGGCTAAACTTTTCAAAATATCAAATATTAAAATATCGGATTTATTAAATCCAGTCGATATAAATTGTCAATTCCATTCATAAATGTCAAAAAGAATCATCATAAAGGAGTTCTATACAGCCGCATTTGACAGCCCTATTCGTTCAGAGGCGTTTAAAGCCATGTCTGCGTTTGGCATTCCTGCAAAATTAATTCGGCTATGCAGGATAACCTTAACTGACACAAGATCAGCCGTTCAAGTCGGAAAGGACCTCTTGGAGACCTTTAATACCGTAAATAAACCTAATGGCATCAGTTTTGAAATTCGGAGAAGGATAATGATGGCCAACAAATGCTACGAAAGTTCTGTCACAAGTTCTGTCACAAAGTATTTTAAGGATTATTCAAGGCATGGATTTTTATACCCTTCACCACACTGTGGTGCAGGGTATTATGTCTTCGTGCATATGTTTGTAACAGGCAAAAGGATACCAGATATACATGGTTCCTTTTGAGAATATGCATAGAATAACATTCTAAATCGATTTATGCATGTCCGTCTGTCCATGTTAAATTGTAAACAAAGGTCGCATTTCTGATCCGAATTGGATGAAATTTGGCATAGGTTACTTATTTGGCCCAAGGACGAACCCTATTGGGAAAAAACGGTTCAGATTTAAATATAGCTCCCATATATATTTTCGTCCGATTTAAGGTTAAATGGTGCATCAAAGTCCCTATATATCTTTCGGTTTGCACGAAATTTGGCACAGCGTAATGACTTAGGTATAGAATGATGTGTTTTAAGTTTCCTTAAAATCGGTTCAGATTTAGATATAGCTCCCATATATTTTCGTCCGATTTATGATAAATGGTGTACCAAAGTCCCTTAAAAATTTTCGGTCTAGAATGATGTGTGTTAAGTTTCCTGAATATCGGTTCAGATTTAGACATAGCTCCTATATATATTTTCTTCCGATTTTACGTAAATTGTGCAATAAAGACGCCAAGTTTGTCCGATTGCAACACAATTTTTGTACAATGAACTGTAGTTAATATAAATTATTCTCTGGCAGGTCTCTCTGACCAAATAAAAAATTTAGTATAGGTTGCAGAATGACATTGTTTATGGATCCAATTTAATTTTACTGGTACTTTAAAATTACGACGTCTGTTAGGATTCATATGTTGAATATACCCAAAGTGGTGAAGGGTATCATATAGTCGGCCCCGTCCGACTTTACTACTTTCCTTACTGGTTTTAGAGAATATTTTTTCCATGGTTTATTTAAAGTGTAGATCTTTTATATATGTCGTTTTTATTCCGATCAAACCTCATATGAGCACCAACATTATTAAATTAGCTTGATAATATTTTATCGATTTTCAAAACGCCATAGTTGTCAACATTGCGTTTTGTGGTAATAAGTGAATTGTTCCATAAGGTAGAGTAGGCAACCCTGTGTGTGTGGTGAAAATGGTGTAAACTCTGTTGTTCTTAACCATAAATGAGAGTGGGACAATCTGACACAGTGTGGTCAATATAAATGCCCTTAACAAGGCAGTTTTCAACATCCTCGATAGTATAGTGGTTAGTATCCCCGCCTGTCACGCGGGAGACCGGGGTTCAATTCCCCGTCGGGGAGAATTAAAGCTTTTTGTAATTCTACATTTTTTATTTAAAATTTGATGTCTGCAGTTTAAATGATTTCTTTTTTATTGTCAGGCTTAAAATTCTCAGGTGTAGTCATTGCCCCATGAATCATGACTGCATAAAAAATCACACAAAACAAGATAATTTTGCATAACATTTGACATCGACATCCAAAATTGAATATTAATATATAACTTCTGTTGAAATTCATAATCCGCGCACAATTAAGAAACGGACAAAGAACTTCCCAATGAACGGATGGATACCTGGGACACCCAAAAGTTCGGAAACGTTTTTTTTTAATCATAACACCCACAACATGCCTTGTGTCAATGACATAGAAAACATGAATGGAGGGAGGACTATGTGTATGAGTGTGCCTGCCAACCGAAATACGCACCTTAAATTTAATGGTTAGCGGTCCGGGGCATAATGTTCGTTCGCTGGAACGGTTTATGCAAAATGACACATTTACAATTTAAATCGTTTGTTGATGTTGTGTTCTTTGACATTACTTTATTGTTGTTATTGTTGTTGTTGTTGCTGATTGTTGCTCGTTGTAAGTGGTTTAAAGAGTGAAAAATTTATGGTTTACACCGAAGCTGCTGACAGTTGCATTGATAGAAATTAGCATGAATGGGCACCTCATGTGGATACAAGAAAATGTTAATAACAATTATGAATAAATTGATAAGACTGTGAACGGGAGTGGGGGCAAACCCCACAGACCTGCATGCTTGGATTCTTATAAATAATATTTATTGCGGTAATTAGATAAGACGTGGATTTTTTTAAATAATTCTTTCAAGGTATCCACAACTCGGATTTTTTAAATTTTTTCATTTTTTCAACGCATGGCGTGGATGTTTTAAAATTCAGCAAGGCGTAGATGTATAAAAAATTTTTTAGGCGTGGATTTTTTAAATATTTTTTCCAAGGCGTAGATGTATAAAAAATTTTTTTAGGCGTGGATTTTTTAAATATTTTTTTTCAAGGCGTGGATTTTTTAAATATGTTTTTTTCAAGGCGTGGATTTTTTAAATATTTTTTTTTCAAGGCGTGGATTTTTTAAATATGTTTTTTTCAAGGGGTGGTTTTTTTAAATATTTTTTTTCGAGGCGTGGATTTTTTAAATATTTTTTTCAAGGCGTGGATTTTTTAAATATTTTTTTCAAGGCGTGGATTTTTTAAATAATTTTTTTTTCAAGGCGTGGATTTTTTAATTTTTTTTTTCAAGGCGTGGATTTTTTAAATATTTTTTTTCAAGGCGTGGATTTTTTAAATATTTTTTTTCAAGGCGTGGATTTTTTAAATATTTTTTTTCAAGGCGTGGATTTTTTAAATAATTTTTTTTCAACGCGCGGATTTTTTAAATATTTTTTTCAAGGCGTGGATTTTTTAAATATTTTTTTCAACGCGTGAATTTTTTAAATATTTTTTTTTCAACGCGTGAATTTTTTAAATATTTTTTTTTCAACGCGTGGATTTTTTAAATATTTTTTTTCAACGCGTGGATTTTTTAAATATTTTTTTTAGGCGTGGATTTTTAAAAGCAAACTTTTTCAAGAATATTTTAAGTCTCGGATCTAAAAAAAGTTTCAAGGTGTTTTTGGGCAAGGTAATAAATCTTAATTACCGCGCGCTCCCCCTAAAAACAATTTCCAATTTCGACCGCCTTGTTTAATTAAATTTAAGGAAAAACTGTCACAGCTTAAATTAATTGCGGATATATTTTCAAATATATTGCCACTTCCCCTATTTTTCTACCTTAAAACGAAGGCATGTATCGTCCCAAAAAAACTGGAAACAAACTAATGCAAGTCATATGGACTTAAGCGCCACAGGATGTAATGACTTTCTTAGACAGCCATGAGGGATAAATAGATAAATTATTTACATTTCCTTAAGAGTCCCCCAACCCTCCCCAACACACACAACTTAACATAACCTTAAGGGCGGACAGTTTGCCTAAATGTGACTAAGGAAAACTGAAGATCCTTTGATGTATGTGAATGTGAGCGAGTATATGTGTGTGTGTGTATAATATCATCCTAACATGCAACACACAACAGCAACAACAACAACAAGTATTTGAAAGTATTCAACAAAATTTTATCCAATTAAGAGGCCAGACGACATTCCACTCCATATTCCATACCATACCATTCCATGAGACATTCAGATAAATGGATGGATGTGCATTAAGTACAATAGCAAGAACAACAACAATAACTACATCTGCAGCAACAGCAACAAATACAAGTAATAGACTCTAAGTATGTCTGAAAATTGTAACTTCTACGTGCCTGCAGTACTAAACAGGAAATACAAAGGATACAAAATGCCAAATTGAGTGGGAAGGGGGTGATAGAGAACGGGATCTATTAAATTATCAAATCGATTAAAAATTAAATGATGTTAATTCACATTTAAATATTATTAATTCGAAGGTTATATATTTGAAAAAAAATATATATAAAAAATCCACGCCTTTAAAAAAATCCACGCCTTTAAAAGTCGGGCGGGGCCGACTATATGATACCCTTCACCACTTTGGATACCTACAAGAGATACTAATATATAATCTTTAGAGGACCATTGAAATGAAATCGGGCGGAACTAAATGTGTGATCAACATAGATTTATGAACCGATTAAGAAACACATACCATTCTGAAATCTATGAAAAATTGCATGTCAATCGGATTCTTTGGTGTATCATTTGCATGAAATCGATACAAAAAATGTATGTGGAGCTGTATGTGAATGTGGACCTAATTGAGCAACAGTGGCACATAACATTTGGTATGCTGCAGCACATTGCGCTGTCCATAATTTTAGGCTCCTCGGTGCACCAATTACATAAAATCAGACGAAAATATACATGGGTGATATATGTAAATCTAAGCCGATTTCTGCAGCTTTAATCTAAATCACTCTAAGCTCACCTCTGCCAAATTTCATGTAAATCGAATAAACATAGGCCCCTTGGTGCACCATTTACATAAAATCGGGATGGAAGTTAGACTGCATCTGCACATCATTCTAGACTCAATCATGTACCCTATGCCAAATTTCGAAAGAAATATAGGGACTTTGGTACACCATTTACATTAAATCGGTCGAAAATATATATGGAAGCTATATCTAAATCTGAACCGATTTTCACGAAACTTAGCATACATCATTCTAGGCTTAATTCAGTACGCTATGCCAAATTTCGTCCAAATCGAAAGATATATAGGAACTTTGGTGCACCATTTACATAAAATCGGACGAAAATATATAAGGGAGCTATAACTATATCTGGATCGATTTTCACGAAACTTAATACACATCATTCTAGAGTTGATTCAGTACGCTATGACAAATTTCGTGGATATCGAAAGATTTCCAGGGACTTTAGTGGACTATTTACCTAAAATCGGGCGAAACTATGTATGGAGCTATAACTAAATCTGAACCAATTTTCACGAAACTTGGCACACGTCATTCTAGACTTAATTCAGTACGCTGTGCCAAATTTCGTACAAATCGAAGGATAAATAGGGACTTTGGTACACCATTTACCTTAAATCGGACGAAGATATATATGGGAGCTATATCTAAATCTGAACCGATTTTCACAAAGCTTAACACACATCATTCAAGGCTTAATTCAGTACGCTGTGCCAAATTTCGGAAGATATCTAGGGACTTTGGTATATCATTTACATTAAATCGGACGAAAATATATATGGGAGCTATATCTATATCTGAACCGATTTTCAAGAAATTGTTCACACATAATTCTAGACTCAGTTCAGTACGTTATGCAAAATTTCGTGCAAATAGAAAGATATATTGGGTCTTTGGTACATCATTTACACTAAATCGGACGAAAATATATATGGGAGCTCTATCTATATCTGAACCGATTTTTCCCAATTTCAATAGGGTTCGTCTATGGGCCAAATAAGTGACCTATGCCAAATTTCATCCAATTCGGATCATAAATGCGGATGGACGGACATGCATAAATCGGCTCAGAAAGTGATTCTATGCATATTATCAAAAGGAAGTATGTGTCTATCTCGTTTCCTTTTGCCTGTTACAAACATATGCACAAAGACATAATACCCTATACCACAGTGTGGTGAAGGTTATAATTATTTAAAAAATCCATCCCTAGTAGTTACCTTGAAAAAAATTTATATTAAAAATCCCTGCCTTGTATAACCTCTTGTGATACGGGAACACATCCTATGTCTTCAATTCATATCTGAGAACAAATCCGTAATCTATTCTTTGTCTAGTTCGATTTTGTCCATCTCCATTTACCGGCATTTTTTAGTGTTTTTGTATTGCGTTATGATTTTATTGTTGACAGTCACTTCGGAAAGCTCTGGGAACAAAAATGGCCAGCGCGGAACAACCAGCTGATGAGCGTAACATTGAAATAAAAGCACGCGTTGGTTCTGATGAAGAATTTACGCGTCGTGTTGAAATTGCCCGAAAATTAACCGAATCCGATGGTGAAACTATTGTTCATCGTGATGTCTTCTTTAATTCCCAAAGTGGTCGCCTTAAGCTGCGTTATTTACAACCTCCAGCCAAATCCCAATTAGTTTACTATGATCGCCCGGATGTGGCTGGTCCGAAATTATCGAAATATAATAAAATCGAAGTGGATGAACCAGAAGTTTTGGAGAAAATCCTAACATTGAGTAATGGCGCCAAGGGTATAGTGGCCAAAACCAGATATCTGTTTATGTACGGTCGAACCCGCATCCATTTGGATA
>NW_026878024.1:0-23052 GCF_032173495.1 Musca vetustissima | reverse complement strand
GTCGACTGCATTAGGACGACTTTATCGGCCTTGAAGGATGTTTAATATTTGAAATCGATCTGCAAAAACTTCTATCGAGGAGTGCTACAGGTAGGACGGTAATATAATTTATTCATTAGATTAAATTAAGCGGTAGATCATTCTAATATCAATGTGAGCAAAGTATGGTGGTATAAGTGTAAAATTCAAAAAGCTGGTCGACATCAACTGCCTTCTTTGCATTTGAAGAAGGTAGGCTTTCAGATCCAAATTGAGGAAGGGAAACTGTATACACTAGCTGGAGAGCTGAAGCAGTCAGTCTCTTCTACATGATTTGACACCGGGGATTATTCTGAAATAAGCTGAAATCGAGGTTTATACTATAAAAGGAATAATTTCATGGACGAACTGACACAGGGATGCTACAATAGAGCTATTTATAGAGTAGCCGAAATATGGAATTTTTAGCGGAAATGTAATAAAATTTAATTATTTTATTTAGTAACATAAAGTATATTCCACAATTTGTTTATGTACCTCCAAAATATACTTACCCTAACGTATATTTGGCGAAAGTCTCAATGAACAAAAAACAGAAAGGAATACACAAAATAGTTGCTACAGTTTATCAACGTCCTTATCAGCATGAACTATCAATCACAACAATGGCATTGAATTGAATTATCGAACTTGGATTAGGTTATGGTTGCCGAACAATGCAATAAAACGTTTTTAAATTCAATGAGATTTGAGTAAAAAAATCAATAACAAACATCTTTTGGGAAAACGTTTTCATTTTTTTTTTCTTTTTTGTCAGTACAGTAGAAATAATAAAAAAGCAAAATCTTTAACAAAACTCAACAACAACAAAAATAAACTAAAAATGCATGACATTCGAACACCGCACGAACTAGTTATTTCAACCAGAAAAAAGTCCATTCCCAAATGTGTATTTTATTTGTTTTGCTTTCAATATTACTGGGCCCGAATTTTTGTTTTCTATTTTGTTCGTGTGTCCAGTGGTTTACCACCCACCAGCCTCCCCGAAATATTGTCCTAAAATCTAATAAATCAATTTATGAATGATAAAGTGTTTCAGTTTGAGAGCGAGTAAACGATACATACATAGATTGTCGTTTTGGTAGTAGCAGTAGCAATAAATAAATATGTTTATAGTTAATAGTTATTGGTATATGTATGGATATATGGAAATTGTAGGGCAGTAAATGGTCTATAAACGGTACTATATCTTTAGAAGATATATTCATTATACCATACACAACTATGTTGTCAGGGTATTACAGCTTTGTGCAGCCCCAAGAGTTTGTAACGCCGCGAAATACTGGTGCTAGACCGACCTTTAAGTATACCGATCGTCATATCTCGACTAGCTGAGTCGATCTAGACATGTGTGTCCGTCCGTCCGTCTGTCCATTATAATTTGTAAACACGATACAGGCCACAGTTATGCACCAATCTTCAAATATTGCACGTAGAATGGGTCCTGACTAGTAAAGACCCCTATTGTTTCTGCTAAAGATCGGTTAATATTTAGGGGATGAAATGGACCATATACTAAATTTTGGTCGGTTTTTCTGGTCGCCCAGAGGCCGCAATTATGGCCCAAACATCGTGAAATTACCTGTAGAAGGGGATCGGGCCAAGGAAAAAGCATGCCTGTTTTGATAAACATCGGTCAATATTTAGCTGGTCAAATGGACCCTGACTTTTGTGTGAAAAATGACAAAATTTGGATTCTAGGGCGTATATATTTACTCCTAAAGGACATAGACTCGAGAAGGTGATAGTATATCCAATAAGAGTGGCTGACCTTTAAATTGATACCAATTATATTATCGTATGTTCTTGGATGTGGGAGTTACACTTAAATATTTACAGGTGGTTACGTATTCAGATATTAATTACTAACCCATTACCACACTAGATCGCTGATCGATTTGAAAGCGCTTAAAATTTTCGGTGATGATCAGATAATAATTTTGGAATGAAATGGACCGAAAACTTATTTTTTTGCAATTTTTCGAATCGATCAGTTATAAGCCGATAATCACCATACAACCCACGCTGAAGTCAATGTGGACAATTAATAAGAAGGGCTGTACTGAATATTAGTAATATTCGGAAAATATGTCAGTGTATGGAAGATGCTGTTGTCACGAAATATTTCTCCGTCGTAGTTGTGTAGGGTATCGTATGATCGGCCCCGTCCGACTATACTGCTCCACTCTCTGGTTCTGTCTATGGAAAATATGGAGAATGTATGCTATCAATACCACGCCAAGATATGGTATTCTGTCCACAGAATACCTATAGAATGTGTTCTGTCTAGAAAGGTCTATAGGAAGTCGTTTATCTTCAGAAGGTATATAAGAATAGGTATTCTATGGTTTTTATACAACTTCGGAAGACCTTTTATAGGCCTTCTATGTATAGGAAGTTATTTGTATATAGAAGGTTAATTTCTAAAGCAAAGCTATAAAATGGGTTTACTTATAGAAAATAGTCCATCTTATGAATATATATATAGAAGATATTCCTTTAGAAGGCATGCAGAATATATTTTATTTACAAATGCTTCAGATGTTTTCCATTACTATAAAAAAATAGAAGATTCTGTCTCAGTAAGAATACTCCCTGTAAGACTACTCCTTGTAAGAATACTAGTTTAGTCTATAGAGACTCCCTTCAGCTTGACTATAGTGACTTCTTTCAGCTCATCTACAATATTCCCTTCAATATTTTATTAAAGAAGCTCCTTCGCCCTCTCTTTAAATCTATAATTTACATTTTTCCATTTCCTTCCGAAAAATCTAAATACGACAATTTTTATATTTCGATTTCAATTCACTTTTTATATTTCCCTTCAGCAATGTCAACAATTTCTTCAATTCATTCGCAAATAAATGTTTTCTGCACCACGCCGTCTTGTATTCAAGAGCACGTCAAACATGCCTCAAAGTTAGAACAGACTACTAAAAAAGTTTTTTTTGTTAGCTTGTTTGTTTCCTTCCTTTGATAAACATCAAACATTTACGCTTCGTCAATAATAAGCAGATGAGACCAGGAATGATAAATAAAAAATTAACATATTTTGTGAAATCTTCTCGACAAAAAAATCTAAATGGGAAAAGTGAAATTTATTAAAGAAACAAAAATGATATTTATGACATGGGAAAGAGGGGTAGGGGAAATGTTTCATTCCACTTAACTAATGTCATTTCTTAATAATTGTATATGAGAACGTTTCTATTCAAGACAGAACACGGGTAATAAAAACCTAATGTTTTCGCTTCTTATATATGAGCTGAACGAAACAGGTTTTTTTTTATAGTCTAAAGTGGGGAGCCCTTTCGTATACGGACATATATGAGCAGAAACAAGGAATCTTCATACAGTTTAACAAGGAGGTCATTCAGAAACGACCTGCAGCTGATCTTTCTTCATATGAGACCTGAAGCCGAGAGTGTTTCGTAGATGAATAGTAACAGAGAGGCTTCTTATTGGTGTATTCTTTATAGTGGAGCTAATACAGGAAATCCTTCATAACAGAGCTGAAGTTTGCATTTTATTTAAGCACCGGCAGAAGCAGATGTTCTTTTTATAGACGAAGAGTTCAAGAGAAATTTTATGGAAGACCTAAAATAAGACCCTGTAGACGTGCTGAAGAGATCCCTAGTAAACGGCATAAAGGTAGCCTCAATAGATTGAAGGAGGTTGTTTTCATTTTTTATGGGTGGATACGCTATTAAAATATCCTCTTTCCAGGACCATGTTTTCACATAGGTCACAAATAAAGGTCCTTTGCCATTTCCATATACAGAATTTTTCGCAGAGAGATGATTTTGGATATATTGATGGGGAGTACCCATTTCTTTGATAATTTCGAATTATGATTTCTTGAAATCCTTCTATTTTAGGTATATAGTGTCTTCGGCAATATTACTGATAAAATATCATTCAGGACATAATCATAATTCAGGACAGCATTGGCATTTTAATTTTATTTAACACGACTCCTCTGAACACATTTTTATACCCATCACCACACTGTGGTACAGGGTATTATGTCATTGTGCATATGTTTGTAACAGGTAAAAGGAATCGAGATAGACACATGTTTCCTTTTGAGAACATGCATAGAATCGCTTTCTGAGTCGATTTACACTTGTCCGTCTGTCCGTCCATCCATGTATTTTTGTGAACAAAGTACAGGTCGCATTTATGATCCGATTAGGATGAAATTTGGCATAGGTCACTTCTTTGGCCCAAGGACGAACCCTATTGAAATTGGGAAAAATCGGTTCAGATTTAGATATAGCTCCCATATATAGTTTCGTCTGATTTAACGTAAATGGTGCACCAAAGTCCCTATACATCTCTCGATTTGCACGAAATTCGGCACAGGGTAATGAATTAGATCTAGAATGATATGTGTTAAGTTTCCTGAAAATCGGTTCAGATTTAGATATAATTTCTATATCTGACCAAATGAAAAATTTAGTATCGGTTGCAGAATGGTCCTTTAAAAACGCGACATCTCTTTGGATTCATCTGTTGAATATACCCAAAGTGGTGAAGGGTATTTTATAGACGGCCCCGTCCGACTTTACTACTTTTTTTACTGGATTTAATTAACTTAATGCCATTGAAATGTTGCTACACCATCAAAATGTATCGACATACGAATTTTGCAAAGTAACCGTTTTTCCTCCCACTCAACATTTGCCATGTAAGCAGAAATCCCACTGAAATCTTTACTATATTTCCACTGTGTTTACCTTATTAATTAAAAAGCACTTAATTTCGAAAATATCTGTACTCATCATTTACCACCGATATCCTAATAAAATATTGACGAACAATACCGTAAATATTTATGTTTTCGTCAATACGAAGATTTGAAAATTTTAACAATGTTGGTAGGCAGAACATTAATGTGAAATAATTACAACAATATAGTAGGATAAGGAAAAAGGATACTTTACGTAACGTAAGCAGGAATTTTATAAAGATATAATCTGTAATATACAATAAACACAAGGATAACTATGTAAATATTGAGGCAAAAAGGATAATGTCAAAGGTAAATAACAAAGGAATTTTGTAATGCACAATCATAAATGTGTTAAGGGTATTTATAAAAATTAACTTTATTAAGAAAATCAAAACAGAAATGAAGGTAAACATACTGCCTTCATTTATGTTTTCATTTTCTTAATAGTAATATTTTGTGTGCTGAATGGGATTTTCATAGATATGGTGAGGGGAGTCCCTATAGACTAGCACAGCACCGATAGATAAGTTTAAAGAGTCTCTATGGATGAAAAACACTGTAGAGGAGATGAAGAGCCCTTAAGGACGAGATCAATAGAGTCCCTACAGATGAGTAGAAGGGAATCTCTATAGTAGAGCAGATGATGAGATAAAATGGATTCTATTTTATAGACGATCAGTAGGGGAGCATATCCCATAGACGAGGAGAAGTGCCAGTTTAGTCTATAGCTGACGGGATGAGCTGAAAGTGGTTCTATTAATCGACGATCGATGAAGGTGAGCTTACCTATAAACAGCTAAAAGGTAGTCTATCTATAGACGATAGACGAGCCTATGAAGTCTATTAGACAAGGTGTAGTAGATCTGTGGGGGATCTGTATAGACGAGCTAAACGTATTCTTTAATACGAACTAAGGGGTGTCTCCGCAGATAATCTGAAAATAATTTCCATTAGAATATGGATGGAGTCTCTATTGTCGAGTTGGAGATTGTATAAGTTATATACTATACTCGAGCTGTGTCCGTCCGTCTATAATTTGTAAACACGAACAACACGAAATTTTGCATATAGAATGGGTTCTGGCCAATGAAGACACTTATTGTTTTTGGAAAAGATCGGTTAATATTAAGGGGATGAAATGGACCAAAAACTTTATTTTTGTCTGATTTTCTGGTCGCTTCAGGGGCCGCAATTATGGCTCAAACAACGCGAATTTTTGTACGGAGAAGGGGATTGGGCCAAAGAATAAGCATGTCTGTTTTGATATAGATCGGACAATATTTAGCGGGTCAAATGGACCCTGACTTTTGTGTGAAAAATTACAAAATTTGTATAATATGGCGTATATATTTGCCCCTGAAGGACCTAGACCCAAAGGACCCAAGAGCAGTGGTTGACCTTTAAATTGATACCAATTATATGGTAGTATGTACTCAGATGTGGGAGCTACACTTAAATATTTACAGATGCTAACGTATACAGACATTATTTAGTTATGGTCCAGTTATGGTCAAGGACAACGCCTACAACTTTCGGTGAAAACTTCGAAAACTTAACATATTGTGTTTTTTTATACCCTTCACCACACTGTGGTACAGGGTATTATGTCTTTGTGCATATGTTTGTAACAGGCAAAAATAATCGAGATAGACCCATGGTTCCTTTCGAGAATATGCATAGAATCACTTTCTGAGTCGATTTATGCATGTCCGTCCGTCTGTCCATGTTAAATTGTAAACATAGTACAGGTCGCATTTATGATCTGAAATGGATGAAATTTGGCACAGCTCATTTGTTTGGCCCAAGGACGATATAGCTCCCATATATATTTTCGTCCGATTTAAGATAAATGGGGTACCAAAGTCCCTATATATGTTTCGATTTGCACGAAATTTAGTATAGCCTACTGAATTATGTCTAGAATGACGTGTGCTAAGTTTCGTGAAAATCGGTTCAAATTTAGATATAACTCATATATATAGTTTCGCCCGATTTTGGTTATTGTCTACCAAAGTCCCTATATATCTTTCGATTTTCACGAAATTGTGTATAGCCTACTGAATTCGGTCCAGAATGATGTGTGCTAAGTTTCGTGAAAATCAGTTCAGATTTAGATATAGCTCCCATTTATATCTTCGTCCGATTTAAGGTAAATGGCGTACCAAAGCCTCTATATATATTTCGATGTGCACAAAATTTGGTATAGCCTACTGAATTAGGTCTAGAATGACGTGTGCTAAGTTTCGTGAAAATCGGTTCAGATTTAGATATAGCTTCTATATATAGTTTCACCCGATTTTAGGTATATGGTACACCAAAGTCTCTGAATATCATTCGATTTGCACGAATTTTGTCATAGCGTATTGAATTAAGTCTACAATGATGTGTACACCTCCCACCTTTTCGTCCGATTTTAAGTAAATTGTGCACAGCTAGGCCGATTGATACAACGTGCTGAAATTAATATAAATTAATCTCTGGCAAGTTTGCTTCAAATCGGTTCAGATATAGATATATCGTAGCTTCCATATATAATTTCGACTTATTAATGTTTATTGTACACCAAATAATCAATAGGTGTCCAAATGAGATTTAATTTTAAACAGTGCAGCGACGTCTTTTCGGATACATAAGTAGAATATACCGAAAGTGGTTAACGGTATCATATGGTCGGCCCAGTCCGACTTTACTACTTTCCTTACTGGTTTTTATACTAAAACATAGTTGTGAGGTGAATATATCTTATTATTCCAAATGAGGTAATTTTCAAATACATTTTGTGGTTGCAGTCAAGTAGTATTGCTTGTTTTTTTTTTAAGTCCACCACACAATTGGAAGCCCAACTTCACAACACGGTAAAGAGAATCTGGACAAGTACAGCCCTCGTCTACTCAATATTAGTAATATATGTTGACCTTTAATCAGGTTTCAAGAGGGTGGAAATAACGCAAAGTTAGATTTTCGTGGAGGTTGTGTAGGATATTATATGGTCGGTCCCGTCCGACTATACTGCTCCGCTCACTGGTTATAATTTGTACTCTAGACTCTTGGAAGGTGATAATCGCCTATATGTAAATTTTACCTAGCCTGCATACAAATGCCAAATTTAAATTTGTATATGACAATATTTAATTTTTTTTTTAAGTCCTTTAAAATGTCCACCCAAACTTTAAAAATATCACTAGCCTTACCCATAACTCCCTATTTAAAACGTATTTTCTTGAAATTTCTTAAACCCCTATTTTCACCGTTATACTTACACTCTTAGTCTGGTGTAACTTGACCACACCATTATTTTGTTGCTGTTGTCGTCTAGATTAGCAAACTTTAATAGAAAATATTATTTGTTGACTGGAAAAATACACTAAACTGGAAAAAGGGATGATAATGACGATGACGCACAACACTTAGACAAAAGTAATTTATCATTTTGTTAAAATATCGTAATTTTATCTAAATGACAATATTCTTTTCGAACGGGATTATGTTTTGTGCTACGTTTTAAATTTAATTAAATATATTTTTAAACCGCAATGTTATCAATGGCAATGGTATTATGTTCAAGATGGACATAATAATTAAATTAATGGTTGTTTTGGCAGATTTGTGCATTTTTTTTTCATCCGAAAAATAAAAAAGAGACCCTTATTTGCCTAAAAGTTTTACTTGAGTTGAATGATAATGCCTTGAAAATAAATTTCAGGGCTAAGCCGTTTAGCATATTTAAATTGTGTTTTTTATTTCTATAGAAGAAAGTGAGAGTATGTGTGGGCTTTTTCTGAATGGTCGTAATCATATAATATTAATTATTATGACAGGAGTGAAAAGAAACAATATTTAAATTATTAGATTCATTTGAAATTAATAATAAATTAAGTTTAATTAGCATTTTTGCATGGGGTTTGCGAGGTTAGTACATAGCATATTATCAGTTTAGATCAAAAAATCCGAACAGAACTATTCTTTTATTGCCATTTCCAAGCAACGGCTCTGATCGGCTTCAACATGGCGAAGTCCAGGCTTATCTTGGTCCCTCTTTCATCTCAATTGTGGACACTGACCTCCACGCGGTGTCTCCTGAGGAGCTATTTTTATCATCCATTGAACTAGTGAGCTGATATGTGCTCCAAGTTGAGGCGGGTTGAGGCGTCGGGTTAGTGCGGAAAACCTCTCTTAGAAAGAAAAAGCAACGATAACGAAAACCAACCCCCCCCCCCCCCAATGTTGACGACCCCCTTACAGGAAATGCGATGGAAAGGGACTGGTGTAAGTAAATCAGACGAGACGTGAATTTGGCTTCGGATTTATGGTTAATAGGATAATAAAAGACCTCGTCTCCAGATTCACTCCAGTAGATGAGCGAATTGATATAATCCGTATAAAAGCGAAGTTCTTCTACATTAGTCTTACTTGCGCCCATGCTCCGACGAAAAACAAAGATGAACAGACCAAAGACATTTTTTACGAGCTGCATATGACTGCTGCCCTGGCCATGACCGTCAGAAAATTCAGCCTTCATGAAGAAACATCAGACAACGGCATGAGGTTGATTGACTTCGCGGCAGCAAAAAACATGGTAGTTAGCAGCACCATATTTAAGCATCTCGATATACACAACAAGGTGCAGCTCGCATTTATGATCCGATTTGAAGAATTGAAATTGAAGAAAATCGGGTCAGATTTAGATATAGCTCCCATATATATATATATTTTCGTCCGATTTAAAGTAAATGGGGCACCAAAGTCCCTATATATGTTTCGATTTGCACGAAATTTGTTTTAGACGTCAGCCCTATCCGTTCAGAGGTGTATAAAGCCATATCTGCGTTTGGCATTCCTGGAAAATTAATTCGGCTATGCAGGATTACTTTAACTGGCACAAGATCAGAAGTTAAAGTCGGAAAGGACCCCTCGCAGCCATTTAATAGCGAACGAGGATTCAGACAAGGTGATAGTTTGTCGTGTGACCTTTTTAACATCCTGCTGGAAAGGGTCATACGAGAGGCAAAAGTGAACAAAAATGGCACTCTGTACACCAAACAGCACATGTTACTCGCCTACGTCGATGTCATCGACATAATGGGTCGAACATTGAGAGCGGTAATAGCCACCTTTGTGAAGAAGTCTGCCATAGTGGGTCTGACAGTAATCGGCGAGAAGACCAAACTGATGGTATCAACGCGCAAGACGTCTAGTTGACTCGGACCAACTGTGGAACTTGACAACTACAGCTTCGAGGAAGTCAAAGATTTTATATACCTTGGTACCGCCATAAATAAAACTAATGAATTCAGTTTTGAAATTCGGAGAAGGATAATGTTGGCCAACAGATGCTACTATGGTCTGAGTAAGCAACTCAAAAACAAGGCCATCTTCCGCCAGACTAAACTCACGATCTACAAGACGCTCATATTACCCGTGCTATTATATGGATCTGAAGCATGGATACTTACGCAAGTAGATAGGCAGCTCTTATAGTGTTTGAGAGAAAAATTCTCCGGAAGATCTATGGGCAGATCTGCATTGACGGTGAATATCGCCGCCGAATGAACCATGAGCTGTACCAGCTATTCTTGGTCATGTTGTGAGAATGGATGAAGATGTCTCAGCCCAGAAGGCATATAAAAGACCACGAATAAGATGGAAAGATCAAGTGGAAGATAACATTACCGAATATGATCTTTCAAACTGGAAAACCTGCGCAAAAGACCGACGCACCTGGTAATATATTTTAAGCATGACTTAAGGAACAAGCCAGCTAAGTAAGTAAGAACAAAAATATTATCAGGCCATAATTCTAAATCTAGAAAATATTGGGATTTTTTCCTACTGTGTCGAATATTCTCACCAAATGCTTTCATGCCAATAAGGAATTTTCCGCCCCGAAAATCTTATTGTATAGTGTTACTGGCCATGAAGGCTTATATATTACAGAATAAATATATTGTTATTTGTATTTTCTGTTTTAATATGTTACATTATTAAATAATTTTTCTCTTCATTGCTCTGACCATATTGTGTATAATGTTAATGAAATGGAATTAATCAAATCAATATTCCAACAATATAATTCAATAACATTGCGTGTTACTAATAGTATAATAAGTCGTATTGGAATATGCTGATTGTGGGATTAACGAAATTGAAAAAATAACACAATTCAATATTGAAACATCAATTTAAAAATTACTTGGGGATATAAAATAGTATAAGTGATTATAACGATAATAATTCAATATGATATAAATAATTGCCATGTATATGGTTCTCTGAATGATTGACAAAAGAACCAATGAATATTTTACTTATTCTAAAAGAGATATACATTTGGGTATAAACTTGTATTTTTATTAAAGTTACTTTTGATTAAAAAATAAGGAAGATCTTCACCTACTAGTTTTATCCTAGTTCATACGATAGCTATACACTCACAGAGAAACGTGTAAAAATTTGAAATCGATTGGGTTATTAGTTTTTGATTTATCGTGCCCGCCATTCACAAAAGAGAAAAACACGTTTAAAGTTTGAGAAGCCCTTTAGCCGTCACTTGATGCTGACACAATAAATCGGCTATATCTTCAAGAGTTCTTGAGATTTTCTCTTGAAATTTTGTAGGGACATTCTTGAATTAGTGTAGATTCGAAATAAATCAAAAAATTTTTGACCCCGAAAATGGGGGGTCCCGTTAAAAGCATCTATTTTTCAGACAAATAAATCAAACGGACTTTAAC
Organism: Musca vetustissima; assembly: GCF_032173495.1. NCBI lineage: Eukaryota > Metazoa > Arthropoda > Insecta > Diptera > Muscidae > Musca > Musca vetustissima. Next base: position 11,547 of record NW_026878024.1, on the reverse strand, counting down.
TTTTTAAATTAGTACAACCAAACTGCTATTGTTAATTTCTTCAAAAAAAAAAAAAATATCTCCTCAAATAAATGGGTTATACGTTTTTCTGCATACCGTGTAAAACTTCTGTCGAAGTATTTTGTTCAAAACAATTATTTTCAATTTCAAAAATCGTTGCCATTATTTAACTGTCTACTTTGTGAATTATTGACCAAAGTTTTTTCTCCGTTAAATCATCACAAAAAAGTTGGCGAATCAATTGTGCTGCCATGCTTATGTTACGACAGACCAAATCACAATAGCTGTGGTGTGACCCGTGTCAGACAACAATGTCAAACGTTCAAATATCAAATGCAAAATTTCCAAAAAAAATATTTCAAATAAAGAATTTCCACAAAATTCTTCACCAAAAATCGTGGCATTTGTTTTAGGGAAATATAGAAAAAATAAACGTGGAATATTAAGAAATAGTTCAGCTATTTTATTTCACGTGTTGCCCGTCGGCGAGTTTTTATCACCACACCACACTGTGGTACAGGGTATTATGTCTTTGTGCATATGTTTGTAATAGGCAAAAGGAAACGAGATAGACACATGGTTCTATTTGAGAATATGCATATAATCTCTTTCTAAGTCGATTTATGCATGTCCATCCGTCCGTCTGTCTGTCTGTCTGTTCATGTTAAATTGTAACAAAAAAGCACAGGTCGCACTTATGATTCGAATTGCATGAAATTTGGCACAACTCATTTATTTGGCCTAAGGACGAACCCTATGGAAATTGGGAAAAAATCGGTTCAGATTTAGATATAGCTCCCATATATAATTTCGTCCGATTACGATAAATGTTGCACCAAAGACCCTACTTATTGTTCGATACGCACGAAATTTGGCACAGCGTACTCAACTAAGCCTAGAAAGTTGTGCGCTAAATTTCGTAAAAATCGGTTCAGATTTAGATATAGCTACCCTATATGTATTTTCGTCCGATTTATTGTAAATGGTGCCCCAAAGGGTCTATTTATCTTTCGATTTGCACGAAATTGGGCATATTTATGTCTTGGATTCTGTATATTAAGTATCGTGAAAATCAGTTCAAATTCTCGTTCGACTTAATGTAAATAGTGTAGAGTCTTTGCTCTATATATCTTTCGATTTGACCGAAATTTGGCATAGCGTACTGGATTATGGCTAGAATGATGTGTGCTTAGTTTCGTCAAAATCGGTTCAGATATAGATATATCTCCATATATATATTTTCGTCCGATTTTTTGTAAATGGTGCACAAAAGTCCCCATATATCTTTCGATTTGCATGAAATTTTGCATAGGGTACTGAATTGAGTCTAGAATGGCGTGTGTCAGGTTACGAGGAAATCGGGTCAGATTTAGATATAGCCCCCATAAATAGTTTCGTCCGATTTAAGATAATTGATGCACCAAAGTCCCTATATATATTTCGATTTGCACGTGTGTGTAAAGTTTCGTGAAAATCGGTTCAGATTTATATACACCTCCTATATATATTTTCATCCGATTTTAAGTAAATGGTGCACAAATGATCCATAGCTAGGCCGATTGACACAATGTACTGAATTTAATATACATTAATCTCTGGCAAATGTCCTTGAAATCGCTTCAGATATAGTTATAGCATAGCTTCCATATATAATTTCGACCTTTTCATGTTAACTGTACACCGAGTAATTAATTGATGTCTGATTGAGATATCGACAAATCGAATAGCGTGTGTCAAGTTTGCTTTAAATCGATTTACAAAATTTAGCATAGGTTGCAGAATGACATGTGTAGGGATTGATGTCAGTCGGTTTAGATATTGTTAAAGAAAAATGCGACGTCTTTTTGGTGAATCAGTATCATATAGTCTGTCCCGTCCGACTTTACTATTTTCCTTTATGTTTTTTAAATGTACTTTCCTCCCACGAGTTCTACCAATAGACATACCATTAACAACAACACATAATGAAAATTCCTAATTTCGTACATAAAAACCATGACAAATTGTGTGCAGTAAATTAGGAATTTGTCTATAAAAAGAAATAAAACTGTGAAATTGTTGGCACATAAATAGGGAAGTCGAACAAAATAGTCACGAGACTTCGCAGTTCTTGTGTGAGAAAAACTCATTTGCAATCATATGGATATATATTTCCGTTATCATGCTGTGTGCAAAAAATAGGCAAAAATGCGGCATTAAATTACGTGGGATAATGTACGGGAGCCAAGACATGTGTTTGTTTTGCTAGGCAATTGCTTTTCAATATATTGTGTTGTTTATGGGAACTGGAAAGTTGGCAGACAAACAAGCAATCAGACTTCTCTTTTTAAGACTTTATTTTCTTTGCTAATGGGATTGTGTGTTTGGGAAATAGACATCCCGTAAATTATCTCATTTCTATTTGTGAAAGCAAATATACACGTCAAGTTGATTGATGGCGAATCATAAAATGTGTTTGTAATACCACAGAACAGATATGTTGAATCTTTGAGTTATGTGGTAGCTTCAGATAGGCAAATGTAATTGGTTATTAACTAAAATGTAATTAGCTTTTCACCTCAAAATGGCTTCCAACGATGATTTGTTAATTTGCAAATATTTGTTGTTATTTCTTCATTCATCTAATATAAAAAATAAGGGATTTTTGTTTTGTTCTTTAAAATATATTCAAATCATAATTAGGTTCGTTCCCGTACTTTTTGATAGTAAAGCTAGTAAAAAAGCGATCTATCCAAAAGTACTCTCACATACAAGATTTGCGCAAAAAGTAAAGGAACGAAAAATAGTTAAAACATAAAGAAACGTCAAAATCAAAAATTTCATTTGTTAAGGACAAAAAAAGACTACAGAAACGTAATGCACAAAAAAAAACAAAAAGTTAAACGGCGTCCATTGCGTGATTTTGATAATATTAATATTTATTGTTTATTTTTTTATTTGTATAATTTTGAGGAAAACATTATCGAATATTTGGAAGTGGAGTTTCCGACGACTCCGAGTCCGGAAAGTCTTACATGGCTGGACGCTCCCATAATGTTAATGCTATTGAAATTGGTAGATATTTTGTTTGGAATGTTTTAGCAAACTTGAACAACAACATATGGAACAAGTCAAGTTTAATGGCTCCACTCGGATCACAGATATATAAATTTCATGTGGGGAAATGCATACTTCCCGAGATATTGGCCTTGAAACTTCGGAACATATTTTCTTTAAAACAACCCTTTTTCTGTTGCCACCAAGGCAATATGGGTATCATTAAAAGGTTATATCGGGTACTTTTTAAGGCCCATATCGCAGGAAGTATGCATTTCTCCCTATAAAATATATATCACTGTAATCAGTTCACCGAAGACTACTTACTGTAAAAATGTCTAAGCGATCCAAGTGGAGCCCCTAAAATTGACTTAAGCCCAAGATATTTTGGGCCAATGTACACACATTTATCTTCACATCTTCATTCTATAGTATATTCATCTGAATCTTCTGCCAGTCATTCATCTTCGCTATCTTTCAAAAGATAATAAAAAATCTGTTTGTCCATTTTTAAATTTCCTATTTGTTTTTTTTTAAGCAAATGTGTGTGCGTCTGTGCGTGTGCAGGTGAGGAGTTTTATTTTTTTAAAAATGTGATTAGAACCATCACCTTACCTAATATTAAGCGGATATAGAGGGTATAATTAGAAACCGAAAAATGTCGACCATAAGCACAAACATATGCCTGCAAATAAATTTAACAATGGTGTATCTGTGATTGGGTCCTGTATCAGGACAATTATTATTATAGTCTATAATTGTCAAAACTCCAAACTACAGCTAAAACCTTTAAAATGCCGAATCAAAAATTTTCTGCAAATATGTTTCCACCCTCCGAATGGGGACTTTATCCAACCATAGGCATATATTGAACACGAATTCTGGGAAACTCGAAATGCTGAAGTAATAATGTAGCTGAAACCTTCACAATACCAAAAATGTTATGGCACTTCTATATGGAGGCTATTTCAAAATCTAAACCAACATAGAAAAAGCTTTGCAAAAATTTATCAGCTTGCAAAACTGGCCAAATTACAGCAATTTTGGTAGCAAGGAGACCTTTATATTTCCATACAAGCTACAATCTGAAATAAATCAGATACAACTACCCTGTCAGTTTATTATACCCTTCACCACACTGTGGTACTGGGTATTATGTCTTTGTGAATATGTTTGTAACAGGAAAAAGGAAACGAGATAGACACATGGTTCGTATTGATAACATGCATAGAATCACTTTCTGAATCGATTTACACATGTCCGTCCGTCTGTCCGTCCGTCCGTCTGTCCATGTTAAATTGTAAACAAAGTACAGGTCGCATTTATGATGCGAATTGGATGAAATTTGGCATAGGCCACTTATTTGGCCCAAGGACAAACCCTTTTGAAATTGAGAAAAATCGGTTCAGATTTAGATATAGCTCCCATATATATTTTCGTCCGATTTAATGTAAATGGTGTACCAAAGTCTTGAACAAAATTTTGTACAGCGTACTGAATTTGTTCTAGAATGATGTGTGTTAAGTTTCCTGAAAATCGGTCCAGATTTAGATATAGCTCACATATATCTTTTCGTCCGAGTTAAGGTAAATGGTGCACCAAAGTAACTATATATGTGTTGATATATGTTTAGAACGATGTGTCTAAAATTTCTTGAAATTCGGTTCGGTTCGGTTCCCATATATGTATTTTCGTCCGATTTTATGTAAATGGTGCACCAAAGTCTCTATATATCCTTCGATTTGCACGAAATTTGACATAGCGTACAGAATTGATACTAGAATGATGTGTGCAAAGTTTCGTGACAATCGGTTCAGATTTAGATATAGCTCCCATATATATTTTCATAATTGGTACACCAAAATCTCAGACAATCATTCGATTTGCACGAAATTTGTCATAGCGTATTGAATTAAGGCTAGGATGACGTGTACTAAGTTTCATGAAAATTGGTTCAGATTTAGATATAACTCCCATATATATTTTCGTCCGATTTTATGTAATCGGTGCACAAAGTCCCTATATATCTTTCGATTTGCACGAATTTTGGTATTGAGTACTGAATTAAGTCTAGAATGATGTTGCTAAGCTTCGTGAAAAGATTCATAGCTAGGCCGATTTACACAATGTACTTCCCTGAAATCGGTTCAGATATATTCTACATATGTTAGGATACATATGTAGAATATACCCAAAGTAGTGAAGGGTATCATATAGTCGGCCCAGTCCGACTTTACAACTTTCCTTACTGGTTTTATTATAAATGATCATAGATCTTTCATCAATCCCATTCTACACTGATACAAAAACCCTGTCTTACTTATGTTTCTCATTGTAAGCTATATGGGTTACATTGAACTTGAATGCTTTAGAAACCGAAAAGCTAAAGACAAATTTAATGCCAACAAGTGAAAGAGCACTCCATCCTTCCATTACATACTTTTGAGTAGACTAGCAGCTTGCGGGGTTTTTGGCTGGTTGTTCTATTATTAGCTGGTCATTGACACTGGGGAAATCTATCAAGTTTTGTTTTTTACTCGGTTCATTGGCAGCAATGTTTCATTCATCAGTCGGTCTCTTTTAATATCATATTTGTTTATTTTTTCCTCTAGGGAAAACACGACAAACTAAAATGTCTCCCATAACTTGAAATATTTTTTTTTTCTAATAAGTTTCAGAAGAAAGGATTAGTGAAATATTTCTCATCTATGAAAATTGAGGCAATAAAAAACATATTTTCCAATAAAATGAGTTTTAATCCCCAAAGGACATAGTTGGCTGAAAGGTTGTTTGTGAAAAAAATGCAAATATTTGGCATGTGAACATTTATGGAGAAAAGGTTTGATATGTGGGAATATTGAAAAATAAAAAAAAATCGATTTCTGTAGGTAATTGGTGTGACGAGTAAAGGATTAATAAGGACCGAGGATTTTAGGTTAATTCTACATCAAAGTCCCTGTTTATCTTTCGATTTGCACGAAATTTGGTATATGGTGGACCAAACTCCAAATGTTTGTCCGATTGACACGAAATTTTACACTACTTATCAAATTGAGACTAGAATGACGTTATTGGGTTTTGTTGAAATTGGTACACGTGCAGATATAGCTTCCATATATATTTCCAACGTATGTCTGATTGAAATTAAATTTTAAACAGTGCGGCATACCAAATTACGTTAATCAAATTTGCTTTAAGGGGACCCCCATTCTCGGGGTGAAAAATTTTGTTGATATAATTCGAATCTACACTAATTAAAGAATATCCCTACAAATTTTCAAATGAAAATCTCAAGAACTCTTGAATATATAGCCGATTTATTGTGTCAGCATCAAGTGACGGCTAAAGGGCTTCTCAAACTTTAAACGTGTTTTTCTCTTTTGTGAATGGTGGGCACGATAACTCAAAAACTAATAACCCAATCGATTCCAAATTTTTACACGTTTCTCTGTGAGTGTATAGCTATCGTATGAACTAGGATAAAGCCAATTGGTGAAGTACTTACGCATTTTTTAACATGGTTTTTGGTCAAAAATCGGCTATTTTCCAAAAATATTTTTTCAAAGGTCCGCCATTTTGTTAATTTTAGAGCGAAGTCAACAATCCTAGTTCATACCAGAGCCATACATGTACTCTTTCTAACACCGTTGGAATTTTTCGATTCCGATGTTCCAGTGAGGAGTTATCATGCCCGCCATCAGAAATAAGGACTTCTCTTTAATTACAAAAAACAACAACAAAACAATAACAAAAATTTTTTGTAAATTATTTTTCTTCTCTTTTAAATCTTCAAATATATATGTGCAAAGTTACAAACCTTAACAAGCATTGGTATTGATTAACCAGCCCATTGAAAATCTTGAAAAATTAAAATCGAGAATGGGGGGGGGGTTCCCTTAAATATAAATTACGAAGGTTTACAGAATAACTGTATATTGTCCAGGTGAAGTAATTTCTTCATTAAATACATCATTTTTCAAAATTATGACAGTTTGTGAGGTGGTTCCTTGATAAGATCCATATTAAGCTCTGATAAGTTTAGACCAAACAGGATTCTCCATTGGTTCTACATTTGTATACCCTTCACCACATATAATATCATTGTGCATATGTTTCTAATACCCATACCCATGGATAGTTTTGATAATATGCATAGAATTACTTTCTGAGTCTATTTACACATGTCTGTCGGTCTGTCTGTCCATTTTAAATGTAAACAAAGTACAGGTGGCATTTATGATCCGAATTGGATGAAATTTGGAACAGATAATTTACTTGGCTCAAAAGCCGAACCCTATTGGAATTGGGAAAATCGGTTCAAATTTAGATATAGCTCCCATATATAGTTTATGTTTCCTAATATTACAATGTTTTAGTAACAACGGATTGAAATTTAAAAGGAGATAAAAATTAAGTAAAATGTCCTTCTTCTCCTTTTAATCTCTAAATATATTTCTGTCCGTTGAAAACCTTAGAAATATGATTTTTTCTTTTTCACAAACAAATTTTAACGTCCACATGATAACTATAAATATTAATCTCGACACCAAAACATGTTTGATACGCCAACAATTTTATCTCCCATTAAAGATTGCCTTTTTTCGCCCACTATGCCAGGCCACCCACAAATTCTTACTCATGTTATTTCTTCTTTTCACTTTATAATCTAAACAAGACTAATCATAAAACACTTGATTCCTTTCACAACAGAGTGTGTTAGGATACAAATATCAGCTGATAAAATAATGTGGTCGCGTATACCAATTTGTGGGTGTGCGAATGTATGTGTTTGGTTTTGTTTACATTTTGCATTGCAACAACAAAAACAGCATCCAAAATAATACTCACTTCCTTCACTCGTGAGAGCGAAGAGATTAGAGTGTCACTCATATAGTATTTGAAATGAGTGAAACATTTTTAATCTCTCTGTCTCTGTCTCTCTCGCTCTCTCTCTTTTATTGTGCATATTAAGAGAATGGTTTCATTTTTGAATCGAAGTTTATGAATTTCATTTCCATGCTGTAGTTTTTCATGTGGGCAACACATGCGTATGATTTATTTGCGGATAATAAATAATACTCATACGTTCGGTGGATTAATATGAAGCGAAATAAATTAATGCCGTGGAAGTGGCTCAAATATTACACTGTGTGACAATATTAAATGTTAAATAAAAAATAGGTTATAAATTATTAAAAAAAATATTCTTGGTAATATAAATATCACCCAAAAACATAATTGTGAAAGAAATATTGTTAGGTTTTATTCTTTGTCCTTTAAATTCATTTAATTTATTAACAAGTTTTTCTGAAAAAGAAATATAAAATTCGGTATCATACAGTAAAACAAATCATCATTATAAATGCAAACGGGCGAAACTGCAGAAAAATTCGAAGTTGACTTTTTGTTTGATTATTGTGCGTTTCATCAAACTACACGTTCACACAAAAATTTATACATCTAGCTTCAAATACAGCGATCTAATAAAAACCAGTAAGGAAAGTAGTAAAGTCGGACGGGGCCGACTATATGATACCCTTCACCACTATGGGTATATTAAACAGGACAATTAACATGAACTATGTCTGTAATTCTAAAAAGCGCAACTACGTTATTCTATGCTCAATTTTGTACGTTGTACAAAATTTGGTGCATCATTTACATAAAATCGGACGAAACTATATATGGGAGCTATATCTAAATCTGGACCGATTTTCACGAAACTTGGCAGACATCACTCTAAGCTCAATTCAGTACGTTATGTCAAATTTCGCGCAAATCGAAAGATATATAGGGACTTTGGTGCACCATTTACATAAAATCGGACGAATCTATATATTGGAGCTATATCTAAATCTGGACCGATTTTCACGAAACTTGGCAGACATCACTCTAAGCTCAATTCAGTACGTTATGTCAAATTTCGCGCAAATCGAAAGATATATAGGGACTTTGGTGCACCATTTACATAAAATCGGACGAATCTATATATGGGAGCTACATCTAAAACTGGACCGATTTTCACGAAACTTGGCAGACATCACTCTAAGCTCAATTCAGTACGTTATGTCAAATTTCGCGCAAATCGAAAGATATATAGGGACTTTGGTGCACCATTTACATAAAATCGGACGAATCTATATATGGGAGCTATATCTAAATCTGGACCGATTTTCACGAAACTTGGCAGACATCATTCTAGGCTTAATTCATTACGCTGTGCCAAATTTCGTGCAAATCGTAATATAGATAGGGACTTTGCTGCACCATTTACATAAAATCGGACGAATCTATATATTGGAGCTATATCTAAATCTGGACCGATTTTCACGAAACTTGGCAGACATCACTCTAAGCTCAATTCAGTACGTTATGTCAAATTTCGCGCAAATCGAAAGATATATAGGGACTTTGGTGCACCATTTACATAAAATCGGACGAATCTATATATGGGAGCTATATCTAAATCTGATCCGATTTTCTCGAAACTTGGCAGACATCATTCTAGGCTTAATTCATAACGCTGTGCCAAATTTCGTGCAAATCGTAATATAGATAGGGACTTTGCTGCACCATTTACATAAAATCGGACGAATCTATATATTGGAGCTATATCTAAATCTGGACCGATTTTCACAAAATTTAGTAGACATCACTATAGGCTCAATTCAGTACGTTATGCCAAATTTCGTGCAATCCGAAATATATATAGGGACTTTGCTGCACCATTTACATAAAATCGGACAAATCTATATATGGGAGCTATATCTAAAACTGGACCGATTTTCACGAAACTTGGCAGACATCATTCTAGGCTTAATGCATTACGCTGTGCCAAATTTCGTTCAAATCGAATGATATATAGGAACTTTGGTGCACCATTTACCTTAAATCGGACGAAAATATATATGGCAGCTATATCTAAATCTGAACCGATTTTTCCAATTTCAATAGGGTTCGTCCTTGGGCCAAATAAGTGAACTGTGCCAAATGTCATACAACTCGGATCATCTTAACATTTTAGCTTGATAGACCCATGGTTCCTTTTGAGAATATGCATAGAATCACTTTCTGAGTCGATTTAGCCAATGACTTAACCGTCTGTCCGCCATGTATTTTTGTGAACAAAGTACAGGTCGCATTTGGATCCGTTTTGTATGAAATTCACTTATTTGGCTCAAGGACGAATCCTATTGAAATTGCAGAAAATAGGTTCAGATTTAGATATAGCTCCCATATATAGTTTCGTCCGATTTTATGTAAAACGATGAGAACGGTTCGAAATATTGTTCGATTGGAAGAAAACTTCACACACACTGGATCAGGTCCATACTTATGTATGCGAAGTTTTGTTGGAAACGGTTCAGATTTAGATATAGCTCCCATATATAGTTTTCTCCGATTTTACGTAAATAGTGCACCAAAGTCCCTATTAGCATAGCATCCTGAATTTATTCTAGAACGATGTGTGTTAAATTTCGTAGAAATCGGTTAAGATTTAGATATAGCTCCCATATATATTTTCGTCCCATTTCATGTAAATAATGCACCAAACTCCCTATATATCTATCGATTTGTACGAAATTTAGCATACTGAAGTTAAATGATGTGCTGTAAGTTTCGTGAAAATCGGTTCAGCTTTAGAAATAGCTCCATATATATATTTGTGCTTATCTGCTTATCTTTCCACGGAATTCGGCAAAGTGTACTGAATTGAGCCTTGAATGATGTGTGCTAAGTTTCCTGAAAATCAGTTCAGATTTGGATATAGCTCCCGTATATATTTTCGTTCGATTTTAGATTAATTGTACTTCAAAGTCCCTGTTTATCTTTCGATTTGCACGAAATTTGGTATATGGTGGACCAAACTCCTAATGTTTGTCCGATTGACACAAAATTTTACACTACTTATCAAATTGACACCAGAATGACGTTATTGGGTTTTGTTGAAATTGGTACACGTGCAGATATAGCTTCCATATATATTTCCAACGTATGTCTGATTGAAATTAAATTTTAAACAGTGCGGCATGCCAAATTACGTTAATCAAGTTTGCTTTAAATCGATTTATAAAAATGTGTCCCAAACGACAAACGACTCTTAATCGGTCCGAATGAAATAAAATTTAACATAGGTTGCAGAAAGTCATATGTACGGATTGATGTTAATCGGTTCACATATAGATACAGATCACATATTGAGTTTTCTTCAATTTCATGTCGATGTTTCTTCGACGTCTGTTAGGATACATTCATATTGTTGACACAATCCGATTTTACTACTTTCCTTGGTTTTTTATACAAATTTCTAAAATTTTCCATTTAGTTTATCTGACAATTGGCTTGAGTCATTACCCATTCCTTCATGTCGAGTCAATCTGCAAGCTCTTCACTTTTTTCTGCTTTAAATCAAAAAAACAGAAATATTTTATTTATATATACGAATTACCCTGCGACCGGAGAATATTTTATTAGAATTTCATGATGCAACTGTGTACACCACCCAAATAT